>NC_059202.1:19486843-19636843 GCF_020615455.1 Coregonus clupeaformis | reverse complement strand
CTACCCGCCCTCCAGGACACCTACAGCACCCGATGTCACAGGAAGGCCAAAAAGATCATCAAGGACATCAACCACCCGAGCCACTGCCTGTTCACCCCGCTATCATCCAGAAGGCGAGGTCAGTACAGGTGCATCAAAGCTGGGACCGAGAGAATGAAAAACAGCTTCTATCTCAAGGCCATCAGACTGTTAAATAGCCATCACTAGCACATTAGAGGCTGCTGCTGCCTATTGAAATCACTGGCCACTTTAAGAAATGGAACACTAGTCACTTTAATAATGTTTCCATATCTTTCACTACTCATCTCATATGTATATACTGCATTCTATTCTATAATATTCTACTGTATCTTAGTCCATGCCGCTCTGTCATTGCTTGTCCATATATGTATATATTCTTAAATCCCATTCCTTACTAGTTTTGTGTGTATTGGGTATATGTTGTGAAATTGTTAGATATGACTTGTTAGATATTACTGCACTGTCGGAGCTAGAAGCACAAGCATTTCGCTACACCCGCTATAACATCTGCTAAACACGTGTATGTGACAAATGAAATTTGATTTTATTTGATTTTATCACCCCTAGTGGTGAAGGAGACGTGTTGATGGAAGTTGGGCATCACGTGTCTTAATGACACGGAATTAAAATCGCCGGCAACAAGGAAAGCAGCCTCCGGGTGCAGGTTTTCCTACTTGTTTATAGCCCCGAACAGTTGGTTAAGTTCCAGATTGTTCTTTTCCTTGTCCTGAGGTGGAATGTATACAACAGTCACGATAACAGCTGAAAACTCCCTTCGGGTGAACAATGGGTCAAGACTTCCACTGCACTCGACTCAGCACACCATTTGTTGTTGATGAAGAGGCAAACCCCTCCCCCTCTCGATTTCCCTGACTCTACTGTCCTGTCCGCTCGATGAATGGAGAATCCATCGAGTTGGATAGCCATGGGGGGTATCTTGTCTGAGAGCTATGTTTCAGAAAAGCAGAGAATATTGCAGTTACGAGAGTCCCGTTGGTAGAAAATCCGCAATCGGAGGTCGTCCATCTTATTATCAAGTGACTGTACATTGGCCAATAGAATGGAGGGAAAGGGTGGCCAGTTCTCCCTTCGCCTTAATTTCGCCAAGATTCCCCCTCTCTTGCCTCTGTAACGCCGGCGTTTCCTCTTGGGTCGGAGATACAGAAAGAGCCCAGGGCAGATGAGTTGGAGCTGCCGACCTGATGCTCAAAAGTTATTGTTGGTTATAAGAAATGATAGTGGATACATTTAGTGAAAATAAAGTTCAAATAAACGCCAAAAGAATCACAAAAGAGCAAAGTACGGCTCCATCTTTCCTTCAGAGTGTTTGTGTGTGTGTGTGTGTGTGTGTTTGTGATGTAAATCTACTCCAGCACCAAGCCAGCCCAGCCCAGCCCAGCACCAGCCCAGCCCAGCACCAGCCCAGCCCAGCTCCATATCACTGACCCTGACCCTGACAGAGCGGAACGGAGGAGAGGGGAGGAGAGCAGAGCAGAACAGAACAGAACAGAACAGAGTAGAACAGAGCTGAGTAGAACAGAACAGAGTAGAACAGAACAGAACAGAACAGAACAGAGCAAAACAGAGCAGAGCAGAGCAGAGCAGAGCAGAACAGAGCAGAACAGAACAGAACAGAGTAGAACAGAGCAGAACAGAACAGAACAGAGCAGAGCAGAGTAGAACAGAGCAGAACAGAACAGAGCAGAACAGAACAGAACAGAGCAGAACAGAGCAGAACAGAGCAGAACAGAGCAGAACAGAACAGAGCAGAACAGAACAGAACAGAACAGAGCAGAACAGAGCAGAACAGAACAGAACAGAGCAGAACAGAACAGAACAGAGCAGAACAGAACAGAGCAGAACAGAGCAGAACAGAACAGAGTAGAACAGAGCAGAACAGAGCAGAACAGAGTAGAACAGAGCAGAACAGAGCAGAGCAGAGTAGAACAGAGTAGAACAGAGTAGAACAGAGCAGAACAGAACAGAACAGAGCAGAACAGAACAGAGCAGAACAGAGCAGAACAGAGCAGAACAGAGCAGAACAGAACAGAGCAGAACAGAACAGAACAGAACAGAACAGAGCAGAACAGAACAGAGCAGAACAGAACAGAGCAGAACAGAACAGAACAGAACAGAGTAGAACAGAGCAGAACAGAGCAGAACAGAACAGAACAGAGCAGAACAGAACAGAACAGAGTAGAGAGAGCCGGGAGAGGCAATGGAGATAAGGCAATCTCATCTCTCTCTATTCCCATAGCTGTGTTTGTCCTTGCTGCAGACAGACACCTTTATCTACCCAGGGCTCTGAATGAATAGGATCCCATAGACCCCAGCGGGTTATTCATCTCAACACCCAGTCACAGTGGGTTATTCATCTCAATACCCAATCATAGTGGTTTATTCATCTCAACACCCAATCACAATCTCCTTCATCCTCATTTGTTCCTGTCGGAGCCACAGACACATCCATTATAGGCCTACCGTGACTGTACCGTGACTGTACCGTGACTGTACCGTGACTGTCCCGTGACTGTACCGTGACTGTACCGTGACTGTACCGTGACTGTGTTTTTTAACTGTTGCTTGGTTTAATGTTGGAAGGAACCTTGCTTCATTCACTGGCTGAGTGGAGCAGTATATGACTCAGTGTCAAATGGCACCCTATTCCCTATATATTGCACTATTTTTGACCAGAGCCTGTAAGGTACTGTATAGGGAATAGGGTGCAACCAATAACTCAGTTGAGTTGAAGAGAAGTTGAGCGGCCAAGTTGGTGTCAATAAATGTGAGTATAATCATAAGGCCTTGCTGTGGAGCTGGCATCCTTCCAGCTTCCTGCTACTGGCATCCCTCCAGCTTCCTTCTACTGGGATCCCTCCAGCTTCCTGCTACTGGCATCCCTCCAGCTTCCTGCCACTGGCATCCCTCCAGCTTCCTGCTACTGGCATCCCTCCAGCTTCCTTCTACTGGCAACCCTCCAGCTTCCTGCGACTGGCATCCCTCCAGCTTCCTGCTACTGGCATCCCTCCAGCTTCCTTCTACTGGGATCCCTCCAGCTTCCTGCCACTGGCATCCCTCCAGCTTCCTGCTACTGGCATCCCTCCAGCTTCCTGCTACTGGCATCCCTCCAGCTTCCTTCTACTGGCAACCCTCCAGCTTCCTGCGACTGGCATCCCTCCAGCTTCCTGCTACTGGCATCCCTCCAGCTTCCTGCTACTGGCATCTTTCCAACTTCCTTCTACTGGCATCCTTCCAGCTTCCTGCGACTGGCATCCTTCCAGCTTCCTGCTACTGGCATCCCTCCAGCTTCCTGCTACTGTGCTCTGTCAGCCAGGCACAACACTAACTAACACTAACATCATCTTCATCATGTTGTGTGTCACAGATGTATTAATGAGTTGACAGAGAAATCTATTTCAAGGTTAACCTCTTAAGGACGGACCCTTTTTTTCAATTTTCGCCTAAAATGACATACCCAAATCTAACTGCCTGTAGCTCAGGACCTGAAGCAAGGATATGCATATTCTTGATACCATTTGAAAAGAAACACCTTGAAGTTTGTGGAAATGTGAAATTAATGTAGGAGAATATATCACATTTTATTTGTCACATGCGCCGAATACAACAGGTGTAGACCTTACAGTGAAATTCTTACTTACAAGCCCTTAACCAACAATGCAGTTTTAAGAAAGAATACCAAAAAACCCCACAAAAACATACAATATAAAATAATACGTAATAAATGTAGCAAATAATTAAAGAGCAGCAGTAAAAATAACAATAGCGAGGCTATATACAGGGGGTACCAGTACCGAGTCAATGTGCGGGGGCACCGGTTAGTCGAGGTAATTAAGGTAATATGTACATGTAGGTAGAGTTATTAAAGTGACTATACATAGATAATAAAGAGAGAGTAGCAGCAGCTTAAATGGGGGGGGGCAATGCAAATAGTCTGGGTAGCCATTTGATTAGATGTTCAGGAGTCTTATGGCTTGGGGGTAGAAGCTGTTTAGAAGCCTCTTGGACCTAGACTTGGCGTTCCGGTACCGCTTGCCGTGCGGTAGCAGAGAGAACAGTGTATGACTAGGGTGGCTGGAGTCTTTGACAAATTTTAGGGCCTTCCTCTGACACCGCCTGGTATAGAGGTCCTGGATGGCAGGAAGCTTGGCCCCAGTGATGTACTGGGCCGTACGCACTACCCTCTGTAGTGCCTTGCAGTCGGAGGCCGAGCAGTTGCCATACCAGGCAGTGATGCAACCAGTCAGGATGCTCTCGATGGTGCAGCTGTAGAACCTTTTGAGGATCTGAGGACCCATGCCAAATCTTTTCAGTCTCCTTATGGGGAATAGGTTTTGTCGTACCCTCTTCACGACTGTCTTGGTGTGCTTGGACCATGTTAGTTTGTTGGTGATGTGGACACCAAGGAACTTGAAGCTCTCAACCTGCTCCACTACAGCCCCATCGATGAAAATGGGGGCGTGCTCGGTCCTCTTCTTTTTCCTGTAGTCCACAATCATCTCCTTTGTCTTGATCACGTTGAGGGAGAGGTTGTTGTCCTGGCACCACACGGCCAGGTCTCTGACCTCCTCCCTATAGGCTGTCTCGTCGTTGTCGGTGATCAGGCCTACCACTGTCGTGTCATCGGCAAACGTAATGATGGTGTTGGAGTCGTGCCTGGCCATGCAGTCATGAGTGAACAGGGAGTACAGGAGGGGACTGAGCACGCACCCCTGAGGGGCCCCCGTGTTGAGGATCAGCGTGGCGGTTGTGTTGTTACCTGCCCTTACCACCTGGGGGCGGCCCATCAGGAAGTCCAGGATCCAGTTGCAGAGGGAGGTGTTCAGTCCCAGGGTCCTTAGCTTAGTGATGAGCTTTCTGGGCACTATGGTGTTGAACGCTGAGCTGTAGTCAATGAATAGCATTCTCACAGGTGTTCCTTTTGTCCAGGTGTGAAAGGGCAGTGTGGAGCGCAATAGAGATGACATCATCTGTGGATCTGTTGGGGCGGTATGCAAATTGGAGTGGGTCTAGGGTTTCTGGGATAACGGTGTTAATGTCAGCCATGACCAGCCTTTCAAAGCACTTCATGGCTACAGACGTGAGTGCTACGGGTCGGTAGTCATTTAGGCAGGTTACCTTAGTGTTAGATCTGGTAAAAGATAATACTAACAAAAAACATGTTTTTTTTTGTTCCATCATCTTTGAAATACAAGAGAAAGGCCACAATATAATATTGTAGTTTAGGCGCAATTTGGATTCTGGCCACTAGATGGAAGCAGTGTATGTGCAAAGTTTCAGATTGATCCAGTGAAGCACTGCAATACTGGACTATTTTGTATCAAGTCTGCCCAAATGTGCCGAATTGGTCAATTAATACATTTTCAAGTACATAACTATAGAGAACATACAAAAATGATATGCTAATACAAAATGTAAGTTTACACACTCCCAGGAATGTCATACATGATGGATCATTAGCTTATACATTAACTTTCACACATCTAGATGGCCGGGTGGGGTTGGTGTGGAGCCAGAGACAGCAGGGGTTCAAACTGTAGAATCAAGTTCCTACGTTTTGAATATAAAAATGGATTTAATCAAACAAAACTATGCTACATTTTATCTCTGGGACCCTCAGGATGACAAATCAGAGCAAGATTACTGAATATAAGTACATTATTTACCTTCAGAGGTGAATGTATCAAACCAATTGCCGTGATACGTTTTTTGTTGTTGTGCACTCGTCTCAAACAATAGCATGGTATTTTTTCACTGTAATAGCTACTGTAAATTGGACGTTGCAGTTAGATTAACAAGAATTTAAGCTTTCTGCCCATATAAGACATGTCTATGTCCTGGAAATTTTGCTGTTACTTACAACAGTCATGCTAATCACATTAGCGCACGTTAGCTCAACCGTCCCGTATACGGGGCACCGATCCCATAGAGGTTAAAGGATTCTTTCCCCCATTGAAGACTGTAGTGAGGATGACATTTAGGCCCTTAGTAGGACATCATGTCATTGTGTAAAAGTTAAAGGCTCTTGGAAATGTCATGAGTACAGTAAACACAGTCATGATTGTGTCAACAGACATCCTGCTGGGCAGTAAGTGGACATGTAGTACAAACATACTACCAATAGAAAGACCAAAGGACCAATAGGAGCACTGTCCTGCCAGAGGGATAGTTCTAAAGACCAAAGGACCAATAGGAGCACTGTCCTGCTAGAGGGGTAGTTCTAAAGACCAAAGGACCAATAGGAGCACTGTCCTGTTAGAGGGGTAGTTCTAAAGACCAAAGGACCAATAGGAGCACTGTCCTGCCAGATGGATACTTCTAAAGACCAAAGGACCAATAGGAGCACTGTCCTGCTAGAGGGGTAGTTCTAAGGACCAAAGGACCAATAGGAGCACTGTCCTGCCAGAGGGATAGTTCTAAAGACCAAAGGACCAATAGGAGCACTGTCCTGTTAGAGGGGTAGTTCTAAAGACCAAAGGACCAATAGGAGCACTGTCCTGCTAGAGGGGTAGTTCTAAAGACCAAAGGACCAATAGGAGCACTGTCCTGCTAGAGGGGTAGTTCTTCTAACCATCACATTTCAAGGTTGGACTGTAGGGGACATGACCTTTTTGGTTAAAGCTGACAAGAAAACCTGTGACCATTATGTTTATTCATACATTATAGTCCTACAGCTCTCAAGAGCTATATGTGGCCTTGTTCGTAAGTCCTTGTGTGTGTGTGTGTGTGTATGTGTATGTGTGTATGTGTGTGTATGTGTGTGTATGTGCGTGCGTGTGTGTGTGTGTATGTGTGTGTATGTGTGTGTATGTGCGTGTGCCTCAAACAGTTGGTTAAGTTCTAGATTGTTATTTTCCTTGTCCTGAGGTGGAATGTATACAACAGTCACGATAACAGCTGAAAACTCCCCTCGGGTGAACAATGGGTCAAGACTTCCACTACACTCGACTCAGCAAATTGGATGTTGTCTATCACAGTGCCATCCGTTTTGTCTCCAAAGCCTATTCCCTGCTGTAACCTATGCGCTCTTGTTGGCTGGTCCTCACTACATATTAAATCGCCAAACCCACAAGCTCCAGGCCATCTATAAATCACTGCTACCAAATCCCGCCTTATCTTAGCTCATTGGTCACCATAGCAACACCCACCCGTATCTCGCTCCAGCGAGTATATCTCACTGGTCATCCCCAAAGCCAACACCTCCTTTGGCCGCAATTCCCTTCCAGTTCTCTGCTGCCAATGACTGGAACAAACTGCAAAAATCTCTGAAGCTGGAGACGCTTATCTCCCTCACTAACTTTAGGCATCAGTTGTCAGAGCACCTTACCGATCACTGCACCTGTACACAGCCCATCTGAAATTAGCCCGCCCTACTACCTCATCCCTATATTGTTATTTATTTTGCTCATCTGTACCCCAGTATCTCTATTTGCACATCATCTCTTGCACATCATTCCAGTGTTAATACTAAATTGTAATTATTTTGCACTATAGCCTATTTTATTGCCTTACCTCCATAACTTGCTAAATTTGCACACTGTATATTAATTGTATTTCTGTTGTATTTTTTTGATTTTTGTTTTGTTTTACCCCATATGTAACTCTGTGTTGTTGTTTTTATCGCACTGCTATGCTTTATCTTGGCCAGGTCGCAGTTGTAAATGAGAACTTGTTCTCAACTGGTTTACCTGGTTAAATAAAGGTGAAATAAATAAAATAAAAAAGCACACCATTTGTTGTTGATGAAGAGGCAAACCCCTCCCCCTCTCGATTTTCCTGACTCTACTGTCCTGTCCGCTCGGTGAATGGAGAATCCATCGAGTTGGATAGCCATGGGGGGTATCTTGTGTGAGAGCCATGTTTCAGAAAAGCAGAGAATATTGCAGTTACGAGAGTCCCGTTGGTAGAAAATCCGCAATCGGAGGTCGTCCATCTTATTATCAAGTGACTGTACATTGGCCAATAGAATGGAGGGAAAAGGTGGCCAGTTCTCCCTTCGCCTTAATTTCGCCAGAATTCCCCCTCTCTTGCCTCTGTAACGCCGGCGTTTCCTCAAAAAAATACAATATAAAATAATACGTAATAAATGTAGCAAATAATTAAAGAGCAGCAGTAAAAATAACAATAGCGAGGCTATATACAGGGGGTACCGGTACCAAGTCAATGTGCGGGGGCACCGGTTAGTCGAGGTAATTAAGGTAATATGTACATGTAGGTAGAGTTATTAAAG
Organism: Coregonus clupeaformis; assembly: GCF_020615455.1. NCBI lineage: Eukaryota > Metazoa > Chordata > Actinopteri > Salmoniformes > Salmonidae > Coregonus > Coregonus clupeaformis. The sequence goes on along the minus strand of NC_059202.1, from coordinate 19,628,574 downwards.
TGACTATGCATAGATAATAAAGAGAGAGTAGCAGCAGCTTAAATGGGGGGAGGTGGGGGGAAATGCAAATAGTCTGGGTAGCCATTTGATTAGATGTTCAGGAGTCTTATGGCTTGGGGGTAGAAGCTGTTTAGAAGCCTCTTGGACCTAGACTTGGCGTTCCGGTACCGCTTGCCGTGCGGTAGCAGAGAGAACAGTGTATGACTAGGGTGGCTGGAGTCTTTGACAAATTTTAGGGCCTTCCTCTGACCGCCTGGTATAGAGGTCCTGGATGGCAGGAAGCTTGGCCCCAGTGATGTACTGGGCCGTACGCACTACCCTCTGTAGTGCCTTGCAGTCGGAGGCCGAGCAGTTGCCATACCAGGCAGTGATCCAACCAGTCAGGATGCTCTCGATGGTGCAGTTGTAGAATCTTTTGAGGATCTGAGGACCCATGCCAAATCTTTTCAGTCTCCTTATGGGGAATAGGTTTTGTCGTACCCTCTTCACGACTGTCTTGGTGTGCTTGGACCATGTTAGTTTGTTGGTGATGTGGACACCAAGGAACTTGAAGCTCTCAACCTGCTCCACTACAGCCCCATCGATGAGAATGGGGGCGTGCTCGGTACTCTTCTTTTTGCTGTAGTCCACAATCATCTCCTTTGTCTTGATTACGTTGAGGGAGAGGTTGTTGTCCTGGCACCACACGGCCAGGTCTCTGACCTCCTCCCTATAGGCTGTCTCGTCGTTGTCGGTGATCAGGCCTACCACTGTCGTGTCATCGGCAAACGTAATGATGGTGTTGGAGTCGTGCCTGGCCATGCAGTCAAGAGTGAACAGAGAGTACAGGAGGGGACTGAGCACGCACACCTGAGGGGCCCCCGTGTTGAGGATCAGCGTGGCGGTTGTGTTGTTACCTGCCCTTACCACCTGGGGGCGGCCCATCAGGAAGTCCAGGATCCAGTTGCAGAGGGAGGTGTTCAGTCCCAGGGTCCTTAGCTTAGTGATGAGCTTTGAGGGCACTATGGTGTTGAACGCTGAGCTGTAGTCAATGAATAGCATTCTCACAGGTGTTCCTTTTGTCCAGGTGTGAAAGGGCAGTGTGGAGCGCAATAGAGATTACATAATCTGTGGATCTGTTGGGGCGGTATGCAAATTGGAGTGGGTCTAGGGTTTCTGGGATAATGGTGTTAATGTCAGCCATGACCAGCCTTTCAAAGCACTTCATGGCTACAGACGTGAGTGCTACGGGTCGGTAGTCATTTAGGCAGGTTACCTTAGTGTTAGATCTGGTAAAAGATAATACTAACAAAAAACATGTTTTTTTTGTTCCATCATCTTTGAAATACAAGAGAAAGGCCACAATATAATATTGTAGTTTAGGCGCAATTTAGATTCTGGCCACTAGATGGCAGCAGTGTATGTGCAAAGTTTCAGATTGATCCAGTGAAGCGTTGCAATACTGGACTATTTGTATCAAGTCTGCCCAAATGTGCCGAATTGGTCAATTAATACATTTTCAAGTACATAACTATAGAGAACATACAAAAATGATATGCTAATACAAAGTGTAAGTTTACACACTCCCAGGAATGTCAGACATGATGGATCATTAGCTTATACACTAACTTTCACACATCTAGATGGCCGGGTGGGTTGGGTGTGGAGCCAGAGACAGCAAGGGTTCAAACTGTAGAACCCAGTTCCTACATTTGAATATAAAAATGGATTTAATCAAACAAAACTATGCTACATTTTATCTCTGGGACCCTCAGGATGAGAAATCAGAGCAAGATTACTGAATATATGTACATTATTTACCTTCAGAGGTGAATGTATCAAACCAGTTGCCGTGATACGTTTTTTGTTGTTGTGCACTCGTCTCAAACCACTGCATGGTATTTTTTCACTGTAATAGCTACTGTAAATTGGACGTTGCAGTTAGATTAACAAGAATTTAAGCTTTCTGCCCATATAAGACATGTCTATGTCCTGGATAGTTTGCTGTTACTTACAACAGTCATGCTAATCACATTAGCGCACGTTAGCTCAACCGTCCCGTATACGGGGCACCGATCCCATAGAGGTTAAAGGATTCTTTCCCCCATTGAAGACTGTAGTGAGGATGACATTTAGGCCCTTAGTAGGACATCATGTCATTGTGTAAAAGTTAAAGGCTCTTGGAAATGTCATGAGTACAGTAAACACAGTCATGATTGTGTCAACAGACATCCTGCTGGGAAGTAAGTGGACATGTAGTACAAACATACTACCAATAGAAAGACCAAAGGACCAATAGGAGCACTGTCCTGCCAGAGGGATAGTTCTAAAGACCAAAGGACCAATAGGAGCACTGTCCTGCCAGAGGGGTAGTTCTAAAGACCAAAGGACCAATAGGAGCACTGTCCTGCTAGAGGGATACTTCTAAAGACCAAAGGACCAATAGGAGCACTGTCCTGTTAGAAGGGTTGTTCTAAAGACCAAAGGACCAATAGGAGCACTGTCCTGCTAGAGGGATACTTCTAAAGACCAAAGGACCAATAGGAGCACTGTCCTGTTAGAGGGATACTTCTAAAGACCAAAGGACCAATAGGAGCACTGTCCTGCTAGAGGGATACTTCTAAAGACCAAAGGACCAATAGGAGCACTGTCCTGCTAGAGGGATACTTCTAAAGACCAAAGGACCAATAGGAGCACTGTCCTGCTAGAGGGATACTTCTAAAGACCAAAGGACCAATAGGAGCACTGTCCTGCTAGAGGGGTAGTTCTATAGACCAAAGGACCAATAGGAGCACTGTCCTGTTAGAGGGATACTTCTAAAGACCAAAGGACCAATAGGAGCACTGTCCTGCTAGAGGGATACTTCTAAAGACCAAAGGACCAATAGGAGCACTGTCCTGCTAGAGGGATACTTCTAAAGACCAAAGGACCAATAGGAGCACTGTCCTGCTAGAGGGGTAGTTCTAAAGACCAAAGGACCAATAGGAGCACTGTCCTGTTAGAGGGGTTCTTCTAAAGACCAAAGGACCAATAGGAGCACTGTCCTGCTAGAGGGATACTTCTAAAGACCAAAGGACCAATAGGAGCACTGTCCTGCTAGAGGGATACTTCTAAAGACCAAAGGACCAATAGGAGCACTGTCCTGCTAGAGGGGTAGTTCTATAGACCAAAGGACCAATAGGAGCACTGTCCTGTTAGAGGGATACTTCTAAAGACCAAAGGACCAATAGGAGCACTGTCCTGCTAGAGGGATACTTCTAAAGACCAAAGGACCAATAGGAGCACTGTCCTGCTAGAGGGATACTTCTAAAGACCAAAGGACCAATAGGAGCACTGTCCTGCTAGAGGGGTAGTTCTAAAGACCAAAGGACCAATAGGAGCACTGTCTTGTTAGAGGGGTTCTTCTAAAGACCAAAGGACCAATAGGAGCACTGTCCTGCTAGAGGGATACTTCTAAAGACCAAAGGACCAATAGGAGCACTGTCCTGCCAGAGGGATACTTCTAAAGACCAAAGGACCAATAGGAGCACTGTCCTGCTAGAGGGATACTTCTAAAGACCAAAGGACCAATAGGAGCACTGTCCTGCCAGAGGGATACTTCTAAAGACCAAAGGACCAATAGGAGCACTGTCCTGCTAGAGGGATACTTCTAAAGACCAAAGGACCAATAGGAGCACTGTCCTGCTAGAGGGGTAGTTCTAAAGACCAAAGGACCAATAGGAGCACTGTCCTGCTAGAGGGGTAGTTCTAAAGACCAAAGGACCAATAGGAGCACTGTCCTGCTAGAGGGATACTTCTTCTAACCATCACATTTCAAGGTTGGACTGTAGGGGACATGACCTTTTTGGTTAAAGCTGACAAGAAAACCTGTGACCATTATGTTTATTCATACATTATAGTCCTACAGCTCTCAAGAGATATTTGTGGCCTTGTTCGTAAGTCCTTGTGTGTGTGTGTGTGTGTGTATGTGCGTGTATGTGTGTGTATGTGCGTGTATGTGCGTGTGTGTGTGTGTATGTGCGTGTATGTGTGTGTATGTGTGTGTGTATGTGCGTGTGTGTGCGTACATACATGTGTGTAGGGCCTGTGTGTGAGAACGAGTGTGCGGCAAATCTATGACAGCACCAATGTGTCAACTGACCACATAAAGAATGTGTCAGTCAGAGATAGGGGACACACAGACAGACAAAAGGGCTGATGGATAGCTAGGATACAGTCCATCAGACAACAGGGCTGATGGATAGCTAGGATACAGTCCATCAGAGAACAGGACTGTTGGATAGCTAGGATACAGTCCATCAGACAACAGGGCTGATGGATAGCTAGGATACAGTCCATCAGAGAACAGGGCTGATGGATAGCTAGGATACAGTCCATCAGAGAACAGGGCTGATGGATAGCTAGGATACAGTCCATCAGACAACAGGACTGTTGGATAGCTAGGATACAGTCCATCAGAGAACAGGGCTGATGGATAGCTAGGATACAGACCATCAGAGAACAGGGCTGATGGATAGCTAGGATACAGTCCATCAGAGAACAGGACTGTTGGATAGCTAGGATACAGTCCATCAGACAACAGGGCTGATGGATAGCTAGGATACAGTCTATCAGACAACAGGGCTGATGGATAGCTAGGATACAGTCCATCAGAGAACAGGGCTGATGGATAGCTAGGATACAGTCCATCAGAGAACAGGGCTGATGGATAGCTAGGATACAGACCATCAGAGAACAGGGCTGATGGATAGCTAGGATACAGTCCATCAGACAACAGGGCTGATGGATAGCTAGGATACAGTCCATCAGAGAACAGGGCTGATGGATAGCTAGGATACAGTCCATCAGAGAACAGGGCTGATGGATAGCTAGGATACAGACCATCAGAGAACAGGGCTGATGGATAGCTAGGATACAGACCATCAGAGAACAGGGCTGATGGATAGCTAGGATACAGACCATCAGAGAACAGGGCTGATGGATAGCTAGGATACAGTCCATCAGAGAACAGGACTGTTTGATAGCTAGGATACAGTCCATCAGACAACAGGGCTGATGGATAGCTAGGATACAGTCCATCAGACAACAGGGCTGATGGATAGCTAGGATACAGTCCATCAGACAACAGGGCTGATGGATAGCTAGGATACAGTCCATCAGAGAACAGGGCTGATGGATAGCTAGGATACAGTCCATCAGAGAACAGGGCTGATGGATAGCTAGGATACAGACCATCAGAGAACAGGGCTGATGGATAGCTAGGATACAGTCCATCAGAGAACAGGACTGTTTGATAGCTAGGATACAGTCCATCAGACAACAGGGCTGATGGATAGCTAGGATACAGTCCATCAGACAACAGGGCTGATGGATAGCTAGGATACAGTCCATCAGACAACAGGGCTGATGGATAGCTAGGATACAGTCCATCAGAGAACAGGGCTGATGGATAGCTAGGATACAGTCCATCAGAGAACAGGGCTGATGGATAGCTAGGATACAGTCCATCAGAGAACAGTGATGTGATGAGTCATCCAGGACTGATGGAAAGCTAGGATACAGTCCATCAGAGAACAGTGATGTGATCAGTCATCCAGGGCTGTTGCCCAGCAACCCCCTCCAGAGGTGCAGACTATACAATTATCTCTTCCAGACAGAGAGGAGAGTGCTGCCCAGCCCAGACCAGACAGAGGAGGGGAGGGGAGGGGAGGGGAGGGGAGGGGAGGGCAGGGCAGGGCAGGGCAGGGGAGGGGAGGGGAGGGGAGGGGAGGGCAGGGCAGGAAAGGGCAGGGCAGGGGAGGGGAGGGGAGGGGAGGGGTTAACACACCCAATAAAGCCTTTCTAAAAGTCCTCTGTGACTGTGGCTTTCGATTGGCTTCATCTTTGATGACAAAGCAATGTCATAGGTTTATTTCATTACCTGTTGACTATTGTAGAGCAAGACGGATTTCCGTTTGTTATATTATTGGATGTGTATGGATATTATTGGATGTGTATGGATGTTATTGGATGTGTATGGATGTTATCGGATGTGTATGGATGTTATTGGATGTGTATGGATGTTATTGGATGTGTATGGATGTTATTGGATGTGTATGGATGTTATTGGATGTGTATGGATGTTATTGGATGTGTATGGATATTATTGGATGTGTATGGATGTTATTGGATGTGTATGGATGTTATTGGATGTGTATGGATGTTATTGGATGTGTATGGATATTATTGGATGTGTATGGATGTTATTGGATGTGTATGGATGTTATTGGATGTGTATCGATATTAATGGATGTGCATGGATATTATTGGATGTGTATGGATATTATTGGATGTGTATGGATGTTATTGGATGTGTATGGATGTTATTGGATGTGTATGGATGTTATTGGATGTGTATGGATATTATTGGATGTGTATGGATGTTATTGGATGTGTATGGATGTTATTGGATGTGTATCGATATTATTGGATGTGCATGGATATTATTGGATGTGTATGGATATTATTGGATGTGTATGGATGTTATTGGATGTGTATGGATGTTATTGGATGTGTATGGATATTATTGGATGTGTATGGATGTTATTGGATGTGTATGGATGTTATTGGATGTGTATGGATGTTATTGGATGTGTATGGATGTTATTGGATGTGTATGGATATTATTGGATGTGTATGGATGTTATTGGATGTGTATGGATGTTATTGGATGTGTATGGATGTTATTGGATGTGTATGGATGTTATTGGATGTGTATCGATATTATTGGATGTGCATGGATATTATTGGATGTGTATGGATATTATTGGATGTGTATGAATGTTATTGGATGTGTATGGATGTTATTGGATGTGTATGGATGTTATTGGATGTGTATGGATGTTATTGGATGTGTATGGATGTTATTGGATGTGTATGGATATTATTGGATGTGTATGGATGTTATTGGATGTGTATGGATGTTATTGGACGTGTATCGATATTATTGGATGTGCATGGATATTATTGGATGTGTATGGATATTATTGGATGTGTATGGATGTTATTGGATGTGTATGGACGTTATTGGATGTGTATGGATGTTATTGGATGTGTATGGATGTTATTGAATGTGTATGGATGTTATTGGATGTGTATCGATATTATTGGATGTGTATGGATGTTATTGGATGTGTATGGATGTTATTGGATGTGTATGGATGTTATTGGATGTGTATGGATGTTATTGGATGTGTATGGATGTTATTGGATGTGTATGGATATTATTGGATGTGTATGGATATTATTGGATGTGTATGGATGTTATTGGATGTGTATGGATGTTATTGGATGTGCATGGATATTATTGGATGTGTATGGATGTTATTGGATGTGTATGGATGTTATTGGATGTGTATGGATGTTATTGGATGTGTATGGATGTTATTGGATGTGTATGGATGTTATTGGATGTGTATGGATATTATTGGATGTGTATGGATGTTATTGGATGTGTATGGATGTTATTGGATGTGTATGGATGTTATTGGATGTGTATCGATATTATTGGATGTGTATGGATGTTATTGGATGTGTATGGATGTTATTGGATGTGTATGGATGTTATTGGATGTGTATGGATGTTATTGGATGTGTATGGATATTATTGGATGTGTATGGATGTTATTGGATGTGTATCGATATTATTGGATGTGCATGGATATTATTGGATGTGTATGGATATTATTGGATGTGTATGGATGTTATTGGATGTGTATGGATGTTATTGGATGTGTATGGATGTTATTGGATGTGTATGGATATTATTGGATGTGTATGGATGTTATTGGATGTGTATGGATGTTATTGGATGTGTATGGATGTTATTGGATGTGTATGGATATTATTGGATGTGTATGGATATTATTGGATGTGTATGGATGTTATTGGATGTGTATGGATATTATTGGATGTGTATGGATATTATTGGATGTGTATGGATGTTATTGGATGTGTATGGATATTATTGGATGTGTATGGATATTATTGGATGTTATTGGATGTTATTGGATGTGTATGATGTTATTGGATGTGTATAGATGTTATTGGATGTGTATGGATGTTATTGGATGTGTATGGATGTTATTGGATGTGTATGGATGTTATTGGATGTGTATGGATATTATTGGATGTGTATGGATGTTATTGGATGTGTATGGATGTTATTGGATGTGTATCGATATTATTGGATGTGCATGGATATTATTGGATGTGTATGGATATTATTGGATGTGTATGGATGTTATTGGATGTGTATGGATGTTATTGGATGTGTATGGATATTATTGGATGTGTATGGATGTTATTGGATGTGTATGGATGTTATTGGATGTGTATGGATATTATTGGATGTGTATGGATATTATTGGATGTGTATGGATGTTATTGGATGTGTATGGATATTATTGGATGTGTATGGATATTATTGGATGTGTATGGATGTTATTGGATGTGTATGGATATTATTGGATGTGTATGGATATTATTGGATGTGTATGGATGTTATTGGATGTGTATGGATATTATTGGATGTGTATGGATATTATTGGATGTTATTGGATGTTATTGGATGTGTATGATGTTATTGGATGTGTATAGATGTTATTGGATGTGTATGGATGTTATTGGATGTGTATGGATGTTATTGGATGTGTATGGATGTTATTGGATTTGTATGGATGTTATTGGATGTGTATGGATATTATTGGATGTGTATGGATATTATTGGATGTGTATGGATATTATTGGATGTGTATGGATGTTATTGGATGTGTATGGATGTTATTGGATGTGTATGGATATTATTGGATGTGTATGGATATTATTGGATGTGTATGGATATTATTGGATGTGTATGGATGTTATTGGATGTGTATGGATGTTATTGGATGTGTATGGATATTATTGGATGTGTATGGATGTTATTGGATGTGTATGGACGTTATTGGATGTGTATGGACGTTATTGGATGTGTATGGACGTTATTGGATGTGTATGGATGTTATTGGATGTGTATGGATATTATTGGATGTGTATGGATGTTATTGGATGTGTATGGATGTTATTGGATGTGTATGGATGTTATTGGATGTGTATGGATGTTATTGGATGTGTATGGATGTTATTGGATGTGTATGGATATTATTGGATGTGTATGGATGTTATTGGATGTGTATGGACGTTATTGGATGTGTATGGACGTTATTGGATGTGTATGGATGTTATTGGATGTGTATGGATATTATTGGATGTGTATGGATGTTATTGGATGTGTATGGATGTTATTGGATGTGTATGGATGTTATTGGATGTGTATGGATGTTATTGGATGTGTATGGATGTGTATGGATGTTATTGGATGTGTATGGATGTTATTGGATGTGTTTTGGATGTTATTGGATGTGTATGGATGTTATTGGATGTGTATGGATATTATTGGATGTGTATGGATATTATTGGATGTGTATGGATATTATTGGATGTGTATGGATATTATTGGATGTGTATGGATGTTATTGGATGTGTATGGATATTATTGGATGTGTATGGATGTTATTGGATGTGTATGGATGTTATTGGATGTGTATGGATGTTATTGGATGTGTATGGATATTATTGGATGTGTATGGATATTATTGGATGTGTATGGATGTTATTGGATGTGTATGGATGTTATTGGATGTTTATGGATATCTCATATTTGCATCATTAATGCACTTGATACACTACACATGCATACACTCAACTGGCGTGAAACATCGTACGAGGTCGCATGAAATCTCTTTGCAAAATCAAATCCACCCCTATTCCTAAACTTACCTGTAATGCCCTTCCTTGGAGGGCACCTGGAGGGCATGATGCCTTCACTGACACCTGACCGTCATCTGGGATCACCGACTGGATCAGAGGGTTGGGACTTGGGAGGAAGGTCATTGCTGGTTCTGAATAGAGATGTTGTTGATTATTGTAGTTTGTTCCAACAAGTAAGAAACAAATCATTCATATATATTGTCAATGTTTGATCATTTCCATTAGGCCATTTAAATATGTCGCCTAAAAAGCAAAATGATACTGGAAGATTAATACAAAAATATGATTCATGAGTGAGCTTTGGGAAAGAGGAAAACAGCCTGGTTTGTTGTCACATTTCGCCATCTTGTGGTCAGAAATGCACATAGCAAGGCGTTATCAAAGGCAGTACAGTAAGAAGAACTGACTAAACTGACTATCCTACCGATCCTTGACTTCGGCGATGTCATTTATAAAATAGCCTCCAACACTCTACTCAGCAAATTGGATGTAGTCTATCACAGTGCCATCCGTTTTGTCTCCAAAGCCCCATACACTACCCACCACTGTGACCTGTACGCTCTTGTTGGCTGGTCCTCACTACATGTTCGTCGTCAAACCCACTGGCTCCAGGCCATCTATAAATCACTGCTAGGCAAATCCCCGCCTTATCTTAGCTCATTGGTCACCATAGCAGCACCCACCCGTAGTCTGCGCTCCAGCAGGTATATCTCACTGGTCATTCCCAAAGCCAACACCTCCTTTGGCCGCCATTCCTTCCAGTTCTCTGCTGCCAATGACTGGAACGAATTGCAAAAATCTCTGAAGCTGGAGACTCTTATCTCCCTCAATAACTTTAAGCATCAGTTGTCAGAGCACCTTACCGATCACTGCACCTGTACACAGCCCATCTGAAATTAGCCCACCCAACTACCTCATCCCTATATTGCTATTTAATTTGCTCTTTTGCACCCCAGTATCTCTATTTGCACATAATCTCTTGCACATCTAGCATTCCAGTGTTAATACTATTGTAATTATTCTGCACTATAGCCTATTTATTGCCTTACCTCCATAACTTGCTACATTTGCACACACTGTATATATATTTTCTGTTGTATTTCTGACTTTATGTTTTTTTTTTACCCCATATGTAACTCTGTGTTGTTTTTGTTGCACTACTTTGCTTTGTCTTGGCCAGGTCGCAGTTGTAAATGAGAACCTGTTCTCAACTGGCTTACCTGGTTAAATAAAGGTGTAAAAAAAATAAAAAAAATAAAATAAAAAAAAGATAGGCAGAAACTGCTTCTCCAATAGAAATCCCCGATCACACCTGTAGGCGATGTCATGGTGACGTTGGCTAGCTAAGAGTCCAACGGTCGTCTCGCGCCGAACTGCACACGTGCATGCCGTCAAATCAAAGACACTCCTTCCATATAAAGTTGTTTTGGACGAATATGAAAACGTGTCAGTTCGTCACTTTCACAAGGTTGGAGTAACAACATGTTCAACTACTTAAGACATTGGCTGGAATCCAGGTCGTGCCTTTAGATTTCATGAAAATGTATAACTAAGGAATAACGTTTCACTTCTCTCATCGACAAACCCCAAACCCCAAAACCCCAAAACCCCAAACCCCAAACCCCCAAACCCCCAAACCCCAAAACCCCAAACCCCAAACCCCGGCCTGGTCTGCTTGGTCTGTTTTTTTTAAAGCGTTCCCGGATGTCTTGCGATGTTACGCCTCCTGGTTTAGGAAACTCTGTGGCATTATGTCATTTCTCAAGGAGGAATTGAGGGGGGAAAAGAGAGGCAGAGGAGGACTAAGAGAGAGAGGGAGGAAGACTGTGAGTTTGAGTCGGTAAAAAATGGCGGGAAAAAAAGGGAGAAGGTTTGTTAAAGAAGAGTGGTAGGAAATGTAAGCAGAGTGAGCTGAAGACAGGAGGAGAAACGGAAGTGAATGAGGGCGAAGTATCGGAGGTGGAAGGTGTGGTGAAGTACTCGGAGCCCGAGGCTAGCACTGAGGGTCAGGATAAAGATGAGTCTGTGACAGTAAGAGGGAAGTTTCTGGAAAGAGTGGACCCTTGCCTTTTGGCTGATCACTTTGTGGTTTCAAGAGGGGTGAAAAAAGCGTTGGGTGCTGTGGAATCGGTGAGGGTAACCAGAAGTGGTCTAGTGATAATTGTTTGTGTTTCTGTTGGGCAGAGGGAGAAGGCGCTCAGAGTTCAACAAATGGGGGAAATAATTGTGAATTGTTTCGCTCTTAAGAAAAGGGTGACATTGAGAGGAGTGATTACTGGAGTAGCAGTGAATGTAAAAGTGGATCAACTGAAGAAGATCTCCAGTGTGTGTGATGCGACGTAAACAGGGTGGCGAGAGTGGGGAAACAGAAGAGTCATTGTCTGTTCTTTTGAGTTTTGAAGTTGAGTCTTTGCCGGATAAAGTGAAGTTAGGATATATAAGTTGTCCTGTGCGAGCTTATGTGCCGAGTACATTACGATGTTACAGGTGTCAAACTTATGGGCATGTGGCAGCAGTGTGTAGGAGGGAGGTTCCAAGGTGTGAGAAGTGTGCAGAAGGGCATGAGACTAAGGAATGTGTAGCATTGGGGAAAGTAGTGGTATGTGCTAATTGTAGGGGTGGCCATGGGGCTGGGGATCAGAAATGTCCCGTGCGAGAGAAGCAGGTTGAGGTTTCCAGGGTAAGAGTAGAGAAGAAGTTGTCATATGCTGAGGCAGGGAAGAAAGTAGAGGAAGATGGGTCAAGGGGGAGGAGTAGTGAGAGTAGTAGATCTGTACCAGTACAGAGGGATAGGCCAACAAGTGATATATGTTTCAGTAAGATTGGATTTTTAGCGTTTATAGCAATGGTTATTAATTGTACTGCAGGGATGGAACGCAAATCGAAGAAAATTGAGGTTGTGGTGGCAGCTGCAGAGAGATATTTGAGTGTGCGAGACTTGACAGCAGAAGAGTCACAGGGAGTGTTAAGTGGTGTGATGTCCCATCATTTCAGGCTGAGGGCATGAGGTAGGAGTGAGTGTATTTAAACAGTGGAGAAGGGTGGGGTTCATTATTAGTTATAGTGTTGAAGGTGTGAGTGTGAGTGTTAGATGGTAGGATATTTCTTTGCTTTGGTTTATTTTATTTTTCAAGGAAAGATAAGGGAGTTGTACTCTAGTCTAGTAGGTGGCGGTAATGTAACAAATTGGATGCCAACCGCCGTTAAACCTCGTTGAAGAAGAAGAAGAAGAAGAAGAAGTCAGTTCTCAATCTTCTCAGAGAGGAAGAGGCGAAGGTTAGAGGAGAGAAGTGAAGAAACTTCGACTACGGCTGTTTGGCGGAAGCGGATGTTGTGTTTGAATCAGATGGAGTAGAGATGAGAGGAATTGGATCACAGTGGAAATAAGAGAAGCAAAGTGGTAGTGGAGCCTAGTTCAATCCAAGCCTAGTTCAATCCAAGCCTAGTTCAATCCAAGCCTAGTTCAATCCAAGCCTAGTTCAATCCAAGCCTAGTTCAATCCAAGCCTAGTTCAATCCAAGCCTAGTTCAATCCAAGCCTAGTTCAATCCAAGCCTAGTTCAATCCAAGCCTAGTTCAATCCAAGCCTAGTTCAATCCAAGCCTAGTTCAATCCAAGCCTAGTTCAATCCAAGCCTAGTTCAATCCAAGCCTAGTTCTGAGTCCTTTTTGGTCGGTTGTAAGGGTTTTGGATCGATGTTACCTGGGAGATCTGTTTGAAGTCTCTATAAAAATCGTGGATGAGGTGGCGTCGGTGAGAGTAACGAGAAGTTGGCATATTTTGGTTTTCTGTGTGTCTATGGAACAGAAGGAGCGTGCTCTGCACCTCAAGAAGACATCGGATTGGAATGTGTCGTGTTTAGGGCTGTGGCGGTCATGACATTTTGTCAGCTGGTGATTGTCAAGCAAATAACTGCCGGTCTCACGGTAATTGACCGGTAATTAACATAAACACATTTAGCATCTCCGGCTTCCACCCATAGCCTACAAGCCACTGATGCAGACCTTTGGAACGTCTACAAAATGCAGACCTTTGGAAAGTCTACTAAATCCATGTAATATAGCCTACACCTTCACAATAAACCCATTATTTATTTTAGATCGGTCTAAAGAAGCATGATATGAAGAAAATGTAGTCTATTTCAGAAGAACAGAATAGCATCCTCTGAGTTGTCCTCATGTTAGGTCCTGATCTGGCTATGCCATATGGCTGTGGGCTACACTAGTTCATTTAGCAGACAAGATTTGCTTTGAATTATTCCGTGGCATTATTTTATAGTATGAAGAATACAATTGAACATAGCTGAATAAAATAGAAAATATATTTTCTCTAAAGGATTTGAGGGAGTGCCCACATGGTACCGGTCCTCCTATATGCTTAATTTAGAGTTATTTATGTAACTTTCGTTGTGATACAAATGTTGGGCTGTATGTTTAGAGTTTTTATACATTCTAAGGCTGCATGATGCGACTAACGATGATTTGAAAAACGTTGCGTGAAAAAGATTTCTGTTGGCATAGCTGCGGTTGGTACACTAATGCATCTGTTCTGGAAATGTCCGGCCGTCAAAAAGATTTTGGACAGAAGTAGTTGATATCTCACTTTGTCCTGTAGTGACAATATCCAACCTAGAACCACGCAACGCATCATTGCAATGACCTTCCTATCAGTCAAAAGAACAATACTTATGAATTGGAAACAGAGGAAGCCTCAGTGCTTCAGGACGTTTGGTTAAGGGAATTCATGGATTTATTGAGTATGGAAAGAGAGGCATCGGCCCAATGGGACTATGGTCTAGAGCAGGACTGCCCAACCCTGTTCCTGGAGAGCTACCCTCCTGTAGGTTTTAACTCCAACCCTGTTCCTGGAGAGCTACCCTCCTGTAGGTTTTCGCTTCAACCCCAGGTGTTACTAACCTGATTCATCTTATCAACCTGCTAATTATTAGAATCAGGTGTGCTAGATTAGGGTTGGAGCACAAACCTACAGGACGTTAGCTCTCCAGGAACAGGGTTGGTCAGTCCTGGTCTAGAGGATCTAAGGGACTACGGTCTAGAGCAGGGTTCTTCAATTCCGGTCCTGGAGGGCCGAAACACTTCTGTTTTTTATTTCTACCTGGTAGTTAATTGCACTCACCTGGTGTCCCAGGTCTGAATTAGCCCCTGATTAGAAGGAGAGGATGAAAATTAGAGGTGTTTCGGCTCTCCAGGACCGGAATTGATGAACCCTGGTCTAGAGGGTCTAAGGGACTACGGTCTAGAGGGTCTAAGGGACTACGGTCTAGAGGGTCTAAGGGACTACGGTCTAGAGGGTCTAAGGGACTACGGTCTAGAGGGTCTAAGGGACTACGGTCTAGAGGGTCTAAGGGACTACGGTCTAGAGGGTCTGAGGGACTACGGTCTAGAGGGTCTAAGGGACTACGGTCTAGAGGGTCTAAGGGACTACGGTCTAGAGGGTCTAGGGGACTACGGTCTAGAGGGTCTAAGGGACTACGGTCTAGAGGGTCTAAGGGACTACGGTCTAGAGGGTCTAAGGGACTACGGTCTAGAGGGTCTAAGGGACTACGGTCTAGAGGGTCTAAGGGACTACGGTCTAGAGGGTCTAAGGGACTACGGTCTAGAGGGTCTGAGGGACTACGGTCTAGAGGGTCTAAGGGACTACGGTCTAGAGGGTCTAAGGGACTACGGTCTAGAGGGTCTGAGGGACTACGGTCTAGAGGGTCTAAGGGACTACGGTCTAGAGGGTCTCCAGGACTACGGTCTAGAGGGTCTAAGGGACTACGGTCTAGAGGGTCTAAGGGACTACGGTCTAGAGGGTCTCAAGGGACTACGGTCTAGAGGGTCTCCAGGACTACGGTCTAGAGGGTCTAAGGACTACGGTCTAGAGGGTCTAAGGGACTACGGTCTAGAGGGTCTAAGGGACTACGGTCTAGAGGGTCTAAGGGACTACGGTCTAGAGGGTCTAAGGGACTATGGTCTAGAGGGTCTAAGGGACTACGGTCTAGAGGGTCTCCAGGACTACGGTCTAGAGGGTCTAAGGGACTACGGTCTAGAGGGTCTAAGGGACTACGGTCTAGAGGGTCTCCGGGACTACGGTCTAGAGGGTCTAAGGGACTACGGTCTAGAGGGTCTAAGGGACTACGGTCTAGAGGGTCTAAGGGACTACGGTCTAGAGGGTCTAAGGGACTACGGTCTAGAGGGTCTAAGGGACTACGGTCTAGAGGGTCTAAGGGACTACGGTCTAGAGGGTCTAAGGGACTACGGTCTAGAGGGTCTAAGGGACTACGGTCTAGAGGGTCTAAGGGACTACGGTCTAGAGGGTCTAAGGGACTACGGTCTAGAGGGTCTAAGGGACTGCGGTCTAGAGGGTCTAAGGGACTACGGTCTAGAGGGTCTAAGGGACTACGGTCTAGAGGGTCTAAGGGACTACGGTCTAGAGGGTCTCCAGGACTACAGTCTAGAGGGTCTAAGGGACTACGGTCTAGAGGGTCTAAGGGACTACGGTCTAGAGGGTCTAAGGGACTACGGTCTAGAGGGTCTCCAGGACTACGGTCTAGAGGGTCTAAGGGACTACGGTCTAGAGGGTCTAAGGGACTACGGTCTAGAGGGTCTAAGGGACTACGGTCCAGAGGGTCTAAGGGACTACAGTCTAGAGGGTCTCCAGGACTACGGTCTAGAGGGTCCAAGGGACTACGGTCTAGAGGGTCTAAGGGACTACGGTCTAGAGGGTCTAAGGGACTACGGTCTATAGGGTCTAAGGGACTACAGTCTAGAGGGTCTCAGGACTACGGTCTAGAGGGTCTAAGGGACTACGGTCTAGAGGGTCTCCAGGACTACGGTCTAGAGGGTCTAAGGGACTACGGTCTAGAGGGTCTAAGGGACTACGGTCTAGAGGGTCTCCAGGACTACGGTCTAGAGGGTCTAAGGGACTACGGTCTAGAGGGTCTAAGGGACTACGGTCTAGAGGGTCTCCAGGACTACGGTCTAGAGGGTCTAAGGGACTACGGTCTAGAGGGTCTAAGGGACTACGGTCTAGAGGGTCTAAGGGACTACGGTCTAGAGGGTCTAAGGGACTACAGTCTAGAGGGTCTCCAGGACTACGGTCTAGAGGGTCTAAGGGACTACGGTCTAGAGGGTCTAAGGGACTACGGTCTAGAGGGTCTAAGGGACTACGGTCTATAGGGTCTAAGGGACTACAGTCTAGAGGGTCTCCAGGACTACGGTCTAGAGGGTCTAAGGGACTACGGTCTAGAGGGTCTCCAGGACTACGGTCTAGAGGGTCTAAGGGACTACGGTCTAGAGGGTCTAAGGGACTACGGTCTAGAGGGTCTCCAGGACTACGGTCTAGAGGGTCTAAGGGACTACGGTCTAGAGGGTCTAAGGGACTACGGTCTAGAGGGTCTCCAGGACTACGGTCTAGAGGGTCTAAGGGACTACGGTCTAGAGGGTCTAAGGGACTACGGTCTAGAGGGTCTAAGGGACTACGGTCTAGAGGGTCTAAGGGACTACGGTCTAGAGGGTCTAAGGGACTACGGTCTAGAGGGTCTGAGGGACTACGGTCTAGAGGGTCTAAGGGACTACGGTCTAGAGGGTCTAAGGGACTACGGTCTAGAGGGTCTGAGGGACTACGGTCTAGAGGGTCTCCAGGACTACGGTCTAGAGGGTCTAAGGGACTATGGTCTAGAGGGTCTAAGGGACTACGGTCTAGAGGGTCTGAGGGACTACGGTCTAGAGGGTCTAAGGGACTACGGTCTAGAGGGTCTAAGGGACTACGGTCTAGAGGGTCTAAGGGACTACGTCTAGAGGGTCTAAGGGACTACGGTCTAGAGGGTCTAAGGGACTACGGTCTAGAGGGTATGAGGGACTACGGTCTAGAGGGTCTAAGGGACTACGGTCTAGAGGGTCTAAGGGACTATGGTCTAGAGGGTCTCCAGGACTACGGTCTAGAGGGTCTAAGGGACTACGGTCTAGAGGGTCTAAGGGACTACGGTCTAGAGGGTCTAAGGGATTAGGTCTAGAGGGTCTAAGGGACTACGGTCTAGAGGGTCTAAGGGACTACGGTCTAGAGGGTCTAAGGGACTATGGTCTAGAGGGTCTCCAGGACTACGGTCTAGAGGGTCTAAGGGACTACGGTCTAGAGGGTCTAAGGGACTACGGTCTAGAGGGTCTAAGGGACTACGGTCTAGAGGGTCTAAGGGACTACGGTCTAGAGGGTCTGAGGGACTACAGTCTAGAGGGTCTAAGGGACTACGGTCTAGAGGGTCTAAGGGACTACGGTCTAGAGGGTCTAAGGGACTATGGTCTAGAGGGTCTCCAGGACTACGGTCTAGAGGGTCTAAGGGACTACGGTCTAGAGGGTCTAAGGGACTATGGTCTAGAGGGTCTCCAGGACTACGGTCTAGAGGGTCTAAGGGACTACGGTCTAGAGGGTCTAAGGGACTACGGTCTAGAGGGTCTAAGGGACTACGGTCTAGAGGGTCTAAGGGACTACGGTCTAGAGGGTCTAAGGGACTACGGTCTAGAGGGTCTAAGGGACTACGGTCTAGAGGGTCTAAGGGACTACGGTCTAGAGGGTCTAAGGGACTATGGTCTAGAGGGTCTCCAGGACTACGGTCTAGAGGGTCTAAGGGACTACGGTCTAGAGGGTCTAAGGGACTACGGTCTAGAGGGTCTAAGGGACTACGGTCTAGAGGGTCTCCAGGACTACGGTCTAGAGGGTCTCCAGGACTATGGTCTAGAGGGTCTCCAGGACTACGGTCTAGAGGGTCTAAGGGACTACGGTCTAGAGGGTCTAAGGGACTACGGTCTAGAGGGTCTAAGGGACTACGGTCTAGAGGGTCTAAGGGACTACGGTCTAGAGGGTCTCCAGGACTACGGTCTAGAGGGTCTAAGGGACTACGGTCTAGAGGGTCTAAGGGACTACGGTCTAGAGGGTCTAAGGGACTACGGTCTAGAGGGTCTAAGGGACTACGGTCTAGAGGGTCTAAGGGACTACGGTCTAGAGGGTCTCCAGGACTACGGTCTAGAGGGTCTGAGGGACTACGGTCCAGAGCAGGGGTGTCAAACTCATTTTAGCTCAGGGGCAACATGGAGGAAAATCTATTCCCAAGTGGGCCGGACCGGAAAAATCATGGTATATATAACTTAAAAACAACAACTTCAGATTGTTTTCTTTGTTTTAATACGATCAACATACAACATAAAGCTGGAGCCTGAGGACAGTGTGTCCAAAATAGTACAAGCACAACATCACTATTAATCATAAAAACACGTCAAGTTTATTTGAAAATTCTAAAGAAAAAGAACACACAAACACACAATGCCTCAGTGATTAACAGAACTGTTTCACAGATCAACAGAACTATATCAGGTGTCATTTCTCAGGCAGAAATGTAGATAAAAATAATGAAATCCTGTTCCCCAAACTAGTGCAAGAACCACAGAGTCAAGAATAGGTTAAATATACAAATAAAATAAAATCAATTAAAAACAATAGCACATCAACATAAAAACATATAAACATAAAGCTGGAGCCTGAGGACAGTGTCCAAAAGCACAACATCACTATTAATCATAAAACACCTCAAGTTATTTGAAAGTTCTGAGGACAAAGAACACACAAACACACAATGCCTCAGTGATTAACAAAACTGTTTCACAGATCACAGAACTATATCAGGGTGTCATTTCTCAGGCAGAAATGTAGATAAAAATAATGAAATCCTGTTCCCCAAACAAGTGCAAGAACCACAGAGTCAAGAATAGGTTAAATATACAAATAAAATAAAATCAATTAAAAACAATAGCACATCAACATAAAAACATATAAACATAAATCTGAAAGCGTTGCTCAAACTCCCGTAACATTCCCGTTATTTTATCTTTGAACCGCTTCATGTCTGCCACATGTTGGGTCGCGCACACATTTTTCAGACAGGGGGAAGTGAGCTGCATCACCACTGGCAAGTTGCGTCTCCCACAATGACAGCTTCAACTTGAAAGAACGTATGCTGTCATAATACTGCGTGGACAACTTTGTTGCGCCGTTGCAGCTGTTTGTTCAAGTTATTCAGGTGCTCTGTAACATCCACCATAAATGCAAGGTCCTGCATCCATTCTGCGGAATGAAATTCTAACACTGGTTTGCCCTTTTCTTCCATGAACTGTTCAATTTCTTCTCGTAAATCAAAGAAACGCCTCAGCACAGCACCTCGGCTTAACCATCTTACATCAGTGTGGTATGGCAGGCCATAGATGTGGTCTTTCTCTCTGAGAAGGCTGTCAAACTGACGGTGATTCAGGCTTCTGGATCGGATGAAATTAACAGTTTGGATGACCACCTTCATGACGTTATCCATCTTTAATGACTTGCAACACAAAGCCTCCTGGTGCAAAATACAGTGAAAAGTCAAAACATCACGTCCTCCATTTGCAGATTGCACTTTCTCTCTGAACTTTGTCACAACGCCTGCTTTTTTTCCCGATCATTGAGGGCGCACCATCTGTAGCCAGGCTGACAGCGCGGACCAGTCCACTCCGACCCTGTCCAGCGCGCCCGACGAGTGCGTAAAAATATCAGCTGCTGTCGTTGTATCTGTCACCGGCACCAACTCCACGAACTCCTCGGTGACGGTCAATGTGTCATCAACTCCGCGGATGAAAATGGCCAGTTGTGCAACATCTGTAATGTCCGTGCTTTCATCAATTGCAACCGAAAACGCAATAAATGACTTTACTTTTTGCTTCAACTGGCTGTCCAAATCCACTGAAAGATCGGAAATCCTGTCTGCAACTGTGTTTCTTGTCAGGCTGATATTTGCAAAAAGCCTGCCGCTTTTCAGGGCACACAATCTCCGCTGCCTTCATCATGCATGTTTTTACAAATTCACCCTCACTAAATGGTTTTGAAGCCACTGCGATTTCATTAGCAATGAGGTAGCTAGCTTTCACTGCAGCGTCACTGATGTCTCGGCTGTGAGTAAACACAGACTGCTGTTTCTTCAGACCCGCCAACAGTTCATTCACCTTCTCTCATCTCCGCTGTCCTTGAAAGTTGTCATATTTGTCGGCATGAAGACTCACATAGTGGCGACAAAGGTTATATTCTTTCAGCATAAATAGGATGACCATTTTTCTTGGAACACTCTGCACTCTGCATCCACTTTTCTCTTTTTTGACAGAGACATATTGGGGCAATGAGGGTGCCAAAGCACATAATGTTAAAAGTAGAAGCCGTAATAAATATCGCGGGCAAAACAAAGTAGCTTATTGGCTGCACGTGCTTGACCTACTTGCTCTGCCCCGGTATAAACAGTTTGCTTGCTTAACACAATTGCTATTGCGCCATCCAGTGGACGCAATTGGAACAGCAGTTTATTTTATTGAAAAATTGCAGCGCATTTTTATACTTTACAAAATTATATTTATTATTATTATTATTATTATTATTATTTTTTTTTCTAAGGGACTATGGTCTAGACCAGGGGTGGGCGAACCTTTTGGCTCAAGGGCCACATTGAGTTTTTGAAAAACCAAGTGAAGGCCCACATACTATATGCGTGACAAAACATGTGAAGCCTTTATTCATTTTCACATTGACACGTAACTACTAGTGTAGTGTATGGGTACGTATGCTTGCAGAACAATTCTACCCTTGTACCATCTCTACCCTTGTTTTTTGTGAACACATTTTTCACAAAATTGATATAATTTATAACATCACAGACACAGTCAAACACACACAGATCCTGCATCTCTACCCTTGTAAAGTACAATCAAACTTACAGTCACAATATGCAAACTTAAAAATAGATATATGACTGGAGACATGCAAAATGTAACAGCAGATGTGTAAAAAAAACAACTATTCTAAAATTTGAGTGAAACATACGGTGAGAGCATCCGTTTCATCTGGAACGGTCTGTTTTTGAAAGCATATTAAGGAACAATTCTCATCTCCATTGTGAGCCGTATTTACAGTTATCCAATCAGCTCAGCCCAAACCTGACTGATTAGTTATTACCTGTATCCAAGTGCATTGCTGGATAATAATCCATCACGACTGGTCTGCCGACGTAATCGTCTGATGTGGTTTCAACAGGCTTCCCGTTGCGACGACCATGAAGATCCATCTGCTAGCCCCGGCCCGCTAGCACACGCAATCACCAGCCGTGCCTCCTGCTCGCCTGTAGCGTAGCAGCCACTGAACTGCTCCCGGACTTACTTATTGCTGTTCACTGGACCTTATGATCACTCAGCTACACATCTGATGCCTGCTGGACTGTTCCTTTATACGGTACCCTGTCCTGTTTAGCCTCAGCTCAAACTTTCATCACCATTACCAGCTGTTGTCTTAGCTCTCTCGAATAGCACCTGTGACTGCTTTATGCCACTCTCCCATGTCAATATTCCTTGCCTATTGCTGTTTCGGTTAGTTCTAACTGTACTTTTTCAATGTAGAGCCCCCAGTCCTGCTCAACCTGCCTCAGATAGCTCCTTTGTCCCACCCCCCATACACGCGGAGACCGGCTCAATCGGTGCCTCCAGTGATGCCATCTCTTTCATCTTTACCCAACGCTTAGGTTTACCTCCACTGTACTCATATCCTTCCATATCCTTGTCTGTACATAATGCCCTGAATCTATTCTACAACACCCGGAAATCTGCCCCTTTTTTTCTCTGTACCCAACGCACTAGAAGACCAGTTCTTAAAGCCTTTAGTCGTATCCTTATTCTATTCCTCCTCTGTTCCTCTGGTGATGTAGAAGTTAACCCAGGCCCTGTAGCCCCCAGTATCACTCCTGCTCCCCAGGCGCTATCATTTGTTGACTTCTGTAACCACAAAAGCCTTGGTTTCTTGCAAGTTAACATCAGAAGCCTCCTCCCTAAGTTTGAGATATTCACTGCGTTAGCACACTCTGCCAACCCTGATGTTCTAGCAGTGTCTGAATCCTGGCTTAGGAAGGCCACCAAAGATTCAGAAATGTCCATTCCCAACTACAACATTTTCCATCTAGATAGAACTGCCAAAGGGGGCGGAGTTGCAATCTACTGTAGAGAGAGCCTGCAGAGCTCTATCATACTATCCAGGTCTGTGCCCAAACAGTTTGAGCTTCTACTTCTAAAAATCCACCTTTCCAGAAATAAGTCTCTCACTGTTGTGCTGCTTGCTACAGACCCCCCTCAGCCCCCAGCTGTGCCCTGAACACCATATGTGAATTGATTGCCCCCCATCTATCCTCAGAGTTCGTATTGCTTGGTAACCTAAACTGGGATATGCTTAACACCCCGGCCGTCCTACAATCTAAACTAGATGCCCTCAATCTCACACAAATTATCAAGGAACCTACCAGGTACAACCCTAAATCCGTTAAGATGGGCACCTTCATAGATATCATCCTGACTAATTTACCCTCTAAATACACCTCCGCTGTCTTCAACCAGGATCTCAGCGATCACTGCCTCATTGCCTGCATCCGTAATGGGTCCGCGGTCAAAACGACCACCCCTCATCACTGTCAAACGCTCCCTAAAACACTTCAGCGAGCAGGCCTTTCTAATTGACCTGGCCCGGGTATCCTGGATGGATATTGACCTCATTCCGTCAGTAGAGGATGCCTGGTTGTTCTTTAAAAGTGCTTTCCTCTCGATCTTAAATAAGCATGCCCCATTCAAAAAATTCAGAACTAAGAGCAGATATAGCCCCTGGTTCACCCTAGACTTGACTGCCCTTGACCAGCACAAAAACATCCTGTGGCGTACTGCATTAGCATTGAACAGCCCCCGCGATATGCAACTTTTCAGGGAAGTCAGGAACCAATATACACAATCAGTTAGGAAAGCAAAGTTAACTTTTTCAAACAGAAATGTGCATCCTGTAGCACTAACTCCAAAAAGTTTTGGGACACTGTAAAGTCCATGGAGAATAAGAGCACCTCTTCCCAGCTGCCCACTGCACTGAGGCTAGGAAACACTGTCACTACCGATAAATCTACGATAATCTAAGATTTCAACAAGCATTTTGCTACGGCTGGCCATGCTTTCCACCTGGCTACCCCTACACCGGCCACCAGCTCTGCACCCTCCGCTGCAACTTGCCCATGCCCCCTCCGCTTCTCCTTCACCCAAATTCAGATAGCTGATGTCCTGAAAGAGCTGCAAAATCTGGACCCCTACAAATCAGCTGGGTTAGACAATCTGGACCCTTTCTTTCTAAAATTAGCCGCCGAAATTGTCGCAACCCCTATTACCAGCCTGTTCAACCTCTCTTTCGTATCGTCTGAGATCCCCAGAGATTGGAAAGCTGCCGCGGTCATCCCCCTCTTCAAAGGGGGTGACACTCTAGATCCAAACTGTTACTGACCTATATCCATCCTGCCCTGCCTTTCGAAAGTTTTTGAAAGCCAAGTTAACAAACAGATCACCGACCATTTCCAATCCCACCGTACCTTCTCCGCTATGCAATCCAGTTTCCGAGCTGGTCATGGGTGCACCTCAGCCACGCTCAAGGTCCTAAACGATATTATAACCGCGAACGATAATAGACAGTACTGTGCAGCCGTCTTCATCGACTTGGCCAAGGCTTTCGACTCTGTCAACCACCGCAT
This sequence comes from Coregonus clupeaformis, assembly GCF_020615455.1. Classification (NCBI taxonomy): domain Eukaryota; kingdom Metazoa; phylum Chordata; class Actinopteri; order Salmoniformes; family Salmonidae; genus Coregonus; species Coregonus clupeaformis. The sequence goes on along the minus strand of NC_059202.1, from coordinate 19,604,142 downwards.
TCTTATTTGCAGACTAAATAGCCTTGGTTTCTCAAATGACTGCCTCGCCTGGTTCACCAACTACTTCTCAGATAGAGTTAAATATGTCAAATCGGAGGGCCTGTTGTCTGGACCTATGGCAGTCTCTATGGGGGTGCCACAGGGTTCAATTCTTGGGCCGACTCTTTTCTCCGTGTATATCAATGATGTCACTCTTGCTGCTGGTGACTCTCAGATCCACCTCTACGCAGACGACACCATTTTGTATACATCTGGCCCTTCATTGGACACTGTGTTGTATGGCTTCAATGCCATACAACACTCCTTCCGTGGCCTCCAACTGCTCTTAAACGCTAGTAAAACTAAATGTATGCTCTTCAATCGAACGCTGCTTGCACCCGCCTGCCCGACTAGAATCACTACTCTTGGCGGGTCTGACCTAGAGTATGTGGACAACTACAAATACCTAGGTGTCTGGTTAGACCATAAACTCTCCTTCCAGACTCACATTAAGCATCTCCAATCCAAAGTTAAATCTAGAATCGGCTTCCTATTTTTCGCAACTAAGCCTCCTTCACTCATGCTGCTAAACATGCCCTCGTAAAACTGACTATCCTACTGATCCTTGACTTCGGCGATGTCATTTACAAAATAGCTTCCAACACTCTACTCAGCAAATTGGATGTAGTCTATCACAGTGCCATCCGTTTTGTCACCAAAGCCCCATATACTACCCACCATTGTGACCTGTACGCTCTCGTTAGCTGGCCCTCACTACATATTCGTTGCCAAACCCACTGGCTCCAGGTCATCTATAAATCACTGCTAGGCAAATCCCTGCCTTATCTTAGCTCATTGGTCACCATAGCAACACCCACCCATAGTATGCGTTCCAGCAGGTATATCTCACTGGTCATCCCCAAAGCCAACACCTCCTTTGGTCGCCATTCCTTCCAGTTCTCTGCTGCAAATGACTGGAACGAACTGCAAAAATCTTTGAAGCTGGAGACACTTATCTCCCTCACTATCTTTAAGCATCAGTTGTCAGAGCAGCTTACCGATCACTGCACCTGTACACAGCCCATCTGTAATTAGGCCACCCAACTACCTCATCCCCATATTGTTATTTACATTGTTATTTATTTTGCTCATTTGCACCCCAGTTTCTCTATTTGCACATCATCTTCTGCACATCTATCACTCCAGTGTTAATACTAAATTATAATTGTAATTATTTTGCACTATGGCCTATTTATTGCCTTACCTCCATAACTTACTACATTTGCACACACTTTATATAGATGTTCTATTGTGTTATTGACTGTACGTTTTGTTTATTCCATATGTAACTCTGTGTTGTTGTTTTTATCGCACTGCTTTGCTTTATCTTGGTCAGGTCGCAGTTGTAAATGAGAACTTGTTCTCAACTGGCTTCCTGGTTAAATAAAGGTGAAATAAATAAAAATAAGGCAGAGAACAGCCTGTTGGTATCAGACCTCTGCCCCTCCCTCCTTTATGTTTCCTACCCCGTACAGTAGGTGGCGGCAATACATCCGTAGGTTGTGGTCGGCCATAAAACCTAAAAGAAGAACGAGGCGAAGCGAGAGGGTTTAGTCCTGTCAAAATCTGTCCACGATAAGCAGACCGCCTGCCTTCCCGCCTTTGGGACACCGACTCCCATTGTTAGGGCGGAGACAAGATTACCTCGCCATTATGTACAGTATCTCTGCTCTACCGCCATTTCTTACGCAACATCCGGTTGTGCAGCAGCCATTTTGTCTGTTCATGCAAGTCCACCCCTCACGGTCAAGAACTGCGTTCCACCTTCGAAAAAATCCTGAAATATTGTATTTTTTTTTCATACTATGTGGCATTTAAACGGATGAAAAAATTACGTTTAATATTACAAGTTCGAAGATGCGTTTCTTTTCGAAATAAATAGCGTAATTTTGGTAATTGACGTTATGTCGTGCGAGGAAAGCTACTTAGCCATCAGACGCTATCTGACTGATGAGCGGGAGCCGTACGCGCCTGGGACTCATGGCAATACTAAAAGAAAGATTCGTAAAGCAGCCGCTTGCTATGTCGTGCGGAATGGCACACTGTATTACCAGAGAAGGCAGAAAGGCCTGGATGAATTCACCGAGTTGGAAGTGGTGTTGCAGGCTGGTCGGAGGAAGGAACTTATCGACGAGTCACACATTGTCGCCGGAGAAGAGCACCTCAACCAGCATCACACTTGGGAATCAATTTCTCAGAAGTATTGGTGGAGAGGTAAAATAGCAACTACAGCTAAATTATGTAGCAACAATTTTTTGTTTGTTTATTAGGCCAGAGAACACGCGTAAAAGAAAACACCAGCAGGTATATTTCCTTCGCAGTTTGTTAGCCATATGGCTAGCCAGGTATGTAGCTAGCTATTTAGCCGGTGTCTGATTGGTCAATCAATGCATGGTACACTTAAAGGTGCAATATGCAGAAATCATTCCGCCATTTCCTGGTTGCAAAAATTCTAAACCCAGAGGCGCAACATCGTGAGACTTCTCTGAATTCTTGCCAAACAGACCAGTATGAGAAGTGAATGAGAGAAGTGAAAAAGTATTCCTTTTTAGTTGTTAGTTTTCTCAATCTAAATGCACAACGTAGATTCGAGCCAATGTCTTAAGTAGTTGAACGCTTTACTCCAACCTCGTGAAAGTGACAAGCTGACACATTTTAATATTAGTAAAAACTACTTTATATCGAAGGAGTACATTTGATTTGAAGGCCTACACATATGCAGTTCGGGGTGAAACGACCGTTGGACCCGATGAGGTGGTTTTACGTTTTACACTTTTAGCCATTTAGACTCTTATCCAGAGCGACTTACAGGAGCAATTAGGGTTAAGTGCCTTGCGCAAGGGCACATCGACAGATTTTTCACCTAGTCGGCGATTTGAACCAGCGACCTTACGGTTACTGGCCCACCGCTCTTAACCGGTAGGCTACCTGCCGCATGAGCTTTGATAGCCAACGCCGCCATGATATTGACTAGAAGTGTGATCAGGGATTTCTTTTGGAGAAGCAGTTTTAGGTTATCTTCATATTGTACTGTCTTTGTTCAGGCCCTACCCAGGCCCAATTTGCTTCTGCGAAATTGAAGGCCCGGCCCTGCCAGAAATCAGAAATAACTGCCCCCATTAGTAAAACCATTAGCTGCTCCTCTCTTTCAAGCAACGGCTCCGCTTGGGCTGCTCTGCTCAATGAAGACACATGAGAGAGCAGTTAGCTTCTTTTCGTCACTCAACTCCGACAACACTCAAGTATCATTTATTATTTTCTGTGAAATAATCTCCTTTCTTATATTTGACAAGGTTGAAGCACTTCTGACACCATGTTCTGATCTTAGTCCGATATGACTGTACTGTGCAGCAGAGCACGAGCAAATGGCGCCGCTTCAAAATGTTAGCGATCAATTCAGTGATACCCGAGCCCTGCCCGTTTTGTCTCTGTGTCCAGTATGAAGGAAGTTAAGAGGTAGTTTTGCGAATCAATGCTAACTAGCGTTAGCACAATAACTGGAAGTCAATGGGTATCTGCTAGCATGCTCGACTCAGAGACATAAAAATTGTATCCACGAGTTCATGGGACTCTGGGGAAGTAGATAAAAGGTCTCGTTGCCAAAATCCTGGAGTATCAAACTTTCTAAAAACAGAGCATGATGTCAAGAATAGTTCACATTGTGTTGTATAATGTATATTAACTGTTTGAACTTGATAAATAAATACATGTATTTAAAAAAAAAAGTTAAACTGTCATTTCGAAATTTTGCACAGAAAATCTTTTCAGTTTTTAGAGTTATTGCATTTTCTCCCCGGTCTTTAAACGTCTTTGCTTCACGAAAAAAGCAGAGATGACAGAGAACTTTACCGATGTCAACTAGATTGAAGCATCCATTCTATCGATTTATGACATTATTCTGGTGCAGCAAGGTTTTATTTAGTCTTCTATGGCAACATGTAATGACAGAAGAGAAGCTGCATGTATCTAATTATAGACAAGTTGACTAACAAATAGCCTTAAAAAAATGTCGGAAATATAAGCAGTAACATATCTAAATCGGGCAACAACAAAAAAATCATTCCGCCGTCTCTGACTGTAGCCTACAGCGCATTTTCTATATTAGGTCTTAGATTTTCACTTTAACGCATATCGACGGGCGGTTGCAGACGGGCTATTAGCAAGTGCGGGTGAACAAACAGCTGACCTGCGCACCACTAGTACACACGTCAACACACCACTCATCAATATTTAAATGCCTACCTCTCTCCATGTGTGCATGTTTCAAAAACTGACATTTTGTCCAAAAATGTCTACTTCTCAATGATGTGACGAGAGTAGTACTAATGCACCGTAATGACGAATGGAATACATCTAGCTACTGTAACTATGACGAATGGAATACATCTAGCTACTGTAACTATGACGAATGGAATACATCTAGCTACTGTAACTATGACGAATGGAATACATCTAGCTACTGTAACTATGACCGAATGGAATACATCTAGCTACTGTAACTATGACGAATGGAATACATCTAGCTACTGTAACTATGACGAATGGAATACATCTAGCTACTGTAACTATGACGAATGGAATACATCTAGCTACTGTAACTATGACGAATGGAATACATCTAGCTACTGTAACTATGACTGAATGGAATACATCTAGCTACTGTAACTATGACGAATGGAATACATCTAGCTACTGTAACTATGACGAATGGAATACATCTAGCTACTGTAACTATGACGAATGGAATACATCTAGCTACTGTAACTATGACGAATGGAATACATCTAGCTACTGTAACTATGACGAATGGAATACATCTAGCTACTGTAACTATGACGAATGGAATACATCTAGCTACTGTAACTATGACGAATGGAATACATCTAGCTACTGTAACTATGACGAATGGAATACATCTAGCTACTGTAACTATGACGAATGGAATACATCTAGCTACTGTAACTATGACGAATGGAATACATCTAGCTACTGTAACTATGACGAATGGAATACATCTAGCTACTGTAACTATGACGAATGGAATACATCTAGCTACTGTAACTATGAGCGAATGGAATTCATCTAGCTACTGTAACTATGACGAATGGAATACATCTAGCTACTGTAACTATGACGAATGGAATACATCTAGCTACTGTAACTATGACGAATGGAATACATCTAGCTACTGTAACTATGACGAATGGAATACATCTAGCTACTGTAACTATGACGAATGCACTCGTACTGTTCGTTGGGAATATACATCAATGTGATTAACCCAGGTGTGTAATCCCAGGTATCCTGAAGCAGGTGAAGGACTACATGAGACAGTGCAGCCAGTGCCAGAGTAGACAGGACCGGCGAGGGCTGTCAGAGGACGGTGGCGGATCCAGATTGGTGGGCCGACCAGGGAGACCAAGGAAGGTCACAACCCCAGCCAGTGACGACGAGGAGGAGGAGGAGGAGGAGGAGGACATTGTGACTTCCAGTCATCACAAGACCAAGAGCCTGAAGACTGTGGCAAAACACGAACTGGTCTTTGTAAGTGTTGCTGTATTTCTTTGGGATGTAGCCTGATCACTTTACTGACTACCAGTCAGATTTTCACTCACTCACTCAAAGAAACAGGTTGTTTGATAACTGCACTTTGTGGGGTATGCCGATGATGGTAGGATCTCATGGATGAACAGAAAAGCCGCACACTGTGGCTCACACTGGCAGAGTTACTCCACATCAATACTCAGGCTGACTGGCTGTCGTTAAGAAATAAGTGCATTCAGGCTATCCGGAAGGCCAAAGTTAGTTACTTTAAGGAACAGTTCTCTCTCTGGGTCTAACCCCAAGAAGTTCTGGAAAACGGTGAAAGACCTGGAGAATAAACCCTCCTCCTCACAGCTGCCCATGTCCCGTAATGTTGATGATGTGGTTGTCACTGACAAGGAGCACATGGCTGAGCTCTTTAATCACCACTTCATTAAGACAGGATTCCTATTTGACTCAGCCATGCCTCCTTGCCCATCCAACACTTCCTCATCTCCCAGCCCTTCTAATGTGACTAGCCCCGATGCTCCTCCCTCTTTTCCCCCCCGCTACACAGCTTCTCCCTACAGGCGGAGGTTCCCAGTGCTTGGAAGGCAGCCACGGTGCGTCCTTTATTTAAAGGGGGAGATCAAGCTGATCCTAACTGTTATAGGCCAATTTCTATCTTGCCCTGTTTATCAAAAGTGTTGGGAAAACTTGTCAATAATCAACTGACTGACAGTATTCTCTCTGGTAGGCAATCTGGTTTCCGCTCAGGTTATGGATGTGTCACTGCAACCTTAAAGGTCCTAAATGATGTCACCATTGCCCTTGATTCTAAGCGATGTTGTGCTGCTATTTTTATTGACTTGGCCAAAGCTTTTGATACAGTAGAACATTCCATCCTTGTGGGCCGGCTAAGGAGTATTGGTGTCTCTGAGAGGTCTTTGGCCTGGTTTTCTAACTACCTCTCTCAAAGAGTGCAATGTGTAAAGTCAGAACATCTTCTGTCTCTGTCTCCAAGGGAGTACCCCAAGGCTCGATCCTCTTTACCATTCGGCCATCAGATATTCCACCAATGGTCCTTATAGGACACATCACTGCACTCTATACTCCTCTGTAAACTGGTCATCTCTGTATACCCGTCGTAAGACCCACTGGTTGATGCTTATTTATAAAACCCTCTTTGGCCTCACTGCCCCCTATCTGAGATACCTACTGCAGCCCTCATCCTCCACATACAACACCCGTTCTGCCAGTCACATTCTGTTAAAGGTCCCCAAAGCACACACATCCCTGGGTCGCTCCTCTTTTCAGTTCGCTGCAGCTAGCGACTGGAACGAGCTGCAAAAAACACTCAAACTGGACAGTTTTATCTCCATCTCTTCATTCAAAGACTCAATCATGGACACTCTTACTGCCAGTTGTGGCTGCTTCGCCTGATGTATTGTTGTCTCTACCTTCTTGCCCTTTGTGCTGTTGTCTGAGCCCAATAATATCTGTACCATGTTTTGTGCTGCTACCATGTAGTCATGTGGTGGCTCTACCATACTGTGTTGTCTTAGGTCTCTCTTTATGTAGTGTTATTGTGGCGTCGCTTATGTAGCGTTGTCGTGGCGTTGTTGTGGCGTCGCTTATGTAGGGTTGTCGTGGCGGCGTCGCTTATGTAGCGTTGTCGTGGCGGCGTCGCTTATGTAGCGTTGTCGTGGCGGCGTCGCTTATGTAGCGTTGTCGTGGCGGCGTCGCTTATGTAGGGTTGTCGTGGCGGCGTCGCTTATGTAGGGTTGTCGTGGCGGCGTTGCTTATGTAGCGTTGTCGTGGCGGCGTCGCTTATGTAGCGTTGTCGTGGCGGCGTCGCTTATGTAGCGTTGTCGTGGCGGCTCTCTTGGCGTGATGTGTTTTGTCCTTTATTTTTAAACCCAGCCCCACGTCCCCACAGGAGGCCTTTTGCCTCTTGGTTGGCCATCATTGTAAATACGAATTTTGTTCTTAATTGACTTGCCTAGTTAAATAAATACAAGCAAAATACATTTCATTGACAAACATGTTTATCAGTGTTTCATCTGATGTCAATAATCCCTGTGTTTTATCTTCCAGGTGGACAGTAAGGGGTTGGTGAAGCAGTACCTTCCCAGACATGGGCAGACGATGCTGGACAAGCTGAACCAGCAGCGCCTCAACAACCAGTTCTGTGACGTCACGCTGCTGATCGAAGGGGAGGAGCACAGGGCTCACAAGGCTGTGCTGGCCGCCTGCAGCGACTACTTTAATGAGCTGTTTATAGAGAAGGGAGCTGTGTCCAGTCATGAAGCGGTGGTCGACCTCTCAGGTGAGCCATGGAGAGGGTGAGGGCGTCAGGCTAAATGACTCAAATGGAAAATGGAACTTTTCAACTCCACACCACCAGATGATTAATCAGGGTAGATGTCTGTCGAGAGTAGTTATCAGATCAACAGAAAAAGTCACCGTCTGTGGCTGTATAGAACCTGAGTATAAAACGGTTGGAATGATGTCTGAGTAATATGTTTCCCCTGTAATCATCAACTTACCGAAGTGGGTTTGGTCAGATGAACATTTTACCCTGATGAAGACAGCTTGTCTGTCAAAACGTTGGTTATCAGGTTATTAAATGATTGAGGCTTTTCTTTTTCAATTGGTCAGATGAACAACCGGTGTCTTGTCTCTGTCAGGTTTCAGCAAGGTCACTTTCCTTCCCTTGCTGGAGTTTGCCTACACCTCCAACCTCTGCTTCAACTTCTGCGTGATGGCCGACGTGGCCACGCTGGCCCGGCACCTTCTGATGGCCGAGGTCCTTCAGATCTGTGAGTCCGTCCACAAGAAGGTAGAGGAGCAGAAGCTGATGGTGTACCAGCAAGGAGACATCCACACGGTGGTGTCCAGCCAGCCTGCACCCCAACAGGCCCTGAATGAAGACACCTACATTATGACCATCGGGAGCGACGGCCATACCGTGGTGACTCACACTGGGCTTGCTGGAGAAGGGGACGCCCTGGACTCCTTGGCTGTCATGGCCCACGCAGCAGAGGCCTTCGGAGGTGATCCGATGTCTGTAGTCACCCAGGCTCTGGGAGGTGAACCAGGGGAGAGTATGACTGTGGTTGGGGAGGCTGGGTCAGAGACGGTGACTCTAGTCACCCACAGTAGCCAGGCCCAGGCAGGTGAGACGGTCACCCTCTTCTCCCCTACTGGAGGGGCAGAGACCATGACGGTGGTCACCCACAGCGGCCAGGCCGGAGCCAGTGAGTCCCTGGCCGTGGTGTCAGCCTGTCTGGCCCTGGAGCAGCAGCTGCATGAAGGGGACGAGGGGGACGGGGCCTTCCTCATCAGCGTGGACCCAGGGAAGGGGGCCCCTACTGAGGTGGTCCACCTGGCTGTAGCGCCACCTGTAGTCCAGGAAGACCCAACACCACAGGAGGAGGAGACGTCAGCATCAGGGCACCAGAAGGTGGATCCAGCCCTCCAGGCCGAGCCCCAGCCTCCCCCTGCTCCCCAACCCCCCAAGAGAAAGAGAGGACGTCCTGCCAAGGTGAAGCAGGAGGTGATAGAGGACCCAGAGCCTCCTGTCAAGGAGGAGGTGCCAGAGCCGGTCTCTACTCCTGCAGAGGAGGTGCAGGCGGAGATTCAGGGGACCCATGACCCCTATAAGAGACGGCTACGGCAGCGCTCCATGGGGGAGGGGGGGTATGTCAGACTACACATGGGGCTGGAGGAGGACGGAGAGGACAAGAAGGAAGGCCAGACCCCCCAGTGTCCCAGCACCCCCAAGGTAGGCCAGACCCCCCAGTGTCCCAGCACCCCCAAGGTAGGCCAGACCCCCCAGTGTCCCAGCACCCCCAAGGTAGGCCAGACCCCCCAGTGTCCCAGCACCCCCAAGGTAGGCCAGACCCCCCAGTGTCCCAGCACCCCCAAGGTAGGCCAGACCCCCCAGTGTCCCAGCACCCCCAAGGTAGGGCCAGACCCCCCAGTGTCCCAGCACCCCCAAGGTAGGCCAGACCCCCCAGTGTCCCAGCACCCCCAAGGTAGGCCAGACCCCCCCAGTGTCCCAGCACCCCCAAGGTAGGCCAGACCCCCAGTGTCCCAGCACCCCCAAGGTAGGCCAGACCCCCCAGTGTCCCAGCACCCCCAAGGTAGGCCAGACCCCCCAGTGTCCCAGCACCCCCAAGGTAGGCCAGACCCCCCCAGTGTCCCAGCACCCCCAAGGTAGGCCAGACCCCCCCAGTGTCCCAGCACCCCCAAGGTAGGCCAGACCCCCCCAGTGTCCCAGCACCCCCAAGGTAGGCCAGACCCCCCAGTGTCCCAGCACCCCAAAGGTAGGCTATAGACTAGCACAACACCTGAACGTAATCACAGTCACTATAGATTAATGCATGGATAATACATTAGTCTTGCAGAGCAGTCTTTGAGCTTGTGTGTATGTCTCTTTCTCGCTCTCTGTGTGTGTGTGTGTGTGTGTGTGTATGTGTATCTATACATACATACTACTGTTCAAAAGTTTGGGGTCACTTAGAAATTTGTTTTCGAAAGAAAAGCAATTTTTTGGTCCATTAAAATAACATCAAATTGATCAGAAATACAGTGTAGACATTGTTAATGTTGTAAATGGCTATTGTAGCTGGAAACGGCTGATTTCTTTATGGAATATCTACATAGGCGTACAGAGGCCCATTATCAGCAACCATCAGTCCTGTGTTCCAATGGCACGTTGTGTTTGCTAATCCAAGTTTATCATTTTAAAAAGGCTAATTGATCATTAGAAAACCCTTTTGCAATTATGTTAGCACAGCTGAAAACTGTTGTGCTGATTTAAAGAAGCAATTAAACTGGCCTTCTTGAGACTAGTTGAGTATCTGGAGCATCAGCATCAGGTTCGATTACAGGCTCAAAATGGCCAGAAACAAAAAACTTTCTTCTGAAACTCGTCAGTCTATTCTTGTTCTGAGAAATGAAGGCTATTCCATGGGAGAAATTGCCAAGAAACAGGCGCCTTACAGGTCCTCAACTGGCAGCTTCATTAAATAGTACCCGCAAAACCCCAGTCTCAACGTCAACAGTGAAGTGGCGACTCCGGGATGCTGACCTTCTAGGCAGAGTTGCAAAGAAAAAGCCATATCTCAGACTGGCCAATAAAAATAAAAGATTAAGATGGGCAGTCTGAGATATGGCTTTTTCTTTGCAACTCTGCCTAGAAGGTCAGCATCCTGGAGTCGACTCTTCACTGTTGACGTTGAGACTGGTGTTTTGCGGGTACTATTTAATGAAGCTGCCAGTTGAGGACCTGTGAGGCGTCTGTTTCTCAAACTAGACACTAATGTATTTGTCCTCTTGCTCAGTTGTGCACCGGGGCCTCCCACTCCTCTTTCTATTCTGGTTAGAGCCAGTTTGCGCTGTTCTGTGAAGGGAGTAGTACACAGCGTTGTACGAGATCTTCAGTTTCTTGGCAGTTTCTCGCGTGGAATAGCCTTCATTTCTCAGAACAAGAATAGACTGACGAGTTTCAGAAGGAAGTTCTTTGTTTCTGGCCATTTTGATCCTGTAATCGAACCCACAATTGCTGATGCTCCAGATACTCAACTAGTCTCAAGAAGGCCAGTTTTATTGCTTCTTTAATCAGCACAACAGTTTTCAGCTGTGCTAACATACTTGCAAAAGGGTTTTCTAATGATCAATTAGCCTTTTAAAATGATAAACTTGGATTAGCAAACACAACGTGCCATTGGAACACAGGACTGATGGTTGCTGATAGTGGGCCTCTGTACGCCTATGTAGATATTCCATTAAAGATCAGCCGTTTCCAGCTACAATAGCCATTTACAACATTAACAATGTCTACACTGTTTTTCTGATCAATTTGATGTTATTTTAGTGACCCCAAACTTTTGAACGGTAGTATGTGTTTGTATGTATGTGTATATGTATGCGTGTGTATATGTGTATTTATGTGTGTTTTTTTGTTTTGTGTGTTTTTTGTGTTTTATGTGTGTTTTGTTTTGTGTTTGTATGTGTATTTATGTGTGTGTATGTATATATTTATGTGTGTGTGTATATATGTATTTATGTGTGTGTATGTGTATTTATGTGTGTGTGTATATGTGTATATATGTGTGTGTGTGTATATATGTATTTATGTGTGTGTATGTATATGTGTATTTATGTGTGTTTATTTTTGTTTTTGTTGCGTGTGTTTGTGTTTTTGTGTGTGTTGTATATGTGATTTGTATAGTGTGTGTATTTTACCCATCCTAACTGTTGTCTCTTTCCCAACACCCCTAAGAAGAGGGGTCGACCCGCCAAGAGACTAGTTGAAGAGATGGAAGCTGCGGCGGCGGTGGCAGGGATGGAGAATGTTGTCCAGGCAGAGACCGAGGGCGTCCTATCAACAGACGGCATTGTAGATGGAACACCCATCACAGAGCAGCCCGTGGGGGAGGGGCCAGGTCAAGGCCCCGCCCAGCCAGACGGAGGGAGCTTGGTGGAGGGAGAACACACCTGTTCAGAGTGTGGACTGACGTTTCACAGGCGCTACGCTCTCATCATGCACACACTCAGACACGAGAAGACCAGAGGATACAAGTGCAGTGTACGTAGCGACACTCTAAATACGGCTGTCTGTGTCTGTGTGTCTTTGTGAGTCGTGTAATGACTGGCAGCCAGTGATCTTACCCTGTTGTGTTTCTATATTAGAAGCGATGTAGTTCTGAGTGAACCAAGATGTTATAGTGTTATCATATGAATGATCTCTTTTCATGACAATGTGTGGTCCTCTGTAGCTCAGCTGGTAGAGCACGGCGCTTGTAACGCCAGGGTAGTGGGTTCGATCCCCGGGACCACCCATACGTAAAAATGTATGCACGCATGACTGTAAGTCGCTTTTGATGAAAGCATCTGCTAAATGGGATATTATTATGGCAGGGTTCCACAACTGGCCTGCAGATTATTTTATTTGGGCCGGCGGGTGATTTTATTTGGCCCCCCATGTTTTCTGAGCAGAAAAAAAAGTTAATTTATATTTTTTATTATTAATGGACATAAGACTGTAAAAACACCAGCAAATCAGCTCCAAGTGTTTTTAATGTTGGAAATCTGTTCCAAATATATATGCGTGGGAAAACTTTGGAACAGATTTCCAACATTAAAAACACTTGGAGCTGATTTGCTGGTGTTTTTACAGTCTTATATCCAATAATAACAAAAAAATATAAAAACAAATTCTTCACTTTCCCAATAATTACGGAGGGCGGTGTAATGATGTGATATTACGGAGGGCGGTGTAATGATGTGATATTACGGAGGGCGGTGTAATGATGTGATATTACGGAGGGCGGTGTAATGAGATGTGATATTACGGAGGGCGGTGTAATGAGATGTGATATTACGGAGGGCGGTGTAATGAGATGTGATATTACGGAGGGCGGTGTAATGATGTGATATTACGGAGGGCGGTGTAATGATGTGATATTACGGAGGGCGGTGTAATGATGTGATATTACGGAGGGTGGTGTAATGATGTGATATTACGGAGGGCGGTGTAATGATGTGATATTACGGAGGGCGGTGTAATGAGATGTGATAAATAAATAAATAAATAATTGGTCATTTAGCAGACGCTCTTATCCAGAGCGACTTACAGGAGCAATTAGGGTTAAGTGCCTTGCTCGAGGGCACATCGACATATTTTTCACCTAGTGGGCTCGGGGATTAGAACCAGCGACCTTTCGGTTACTGGCACAACGCTCTTAACCACTAAGCTACCTGCCGCCCCACGTGATATTACGGAGGTGGGTGTAATGAGACGTGATATTATGGAGGGCGGTGTAATGAGACGTGATATTACGGAGGGCGGTGTAATGAGATGTGATATGACGGAGGGCGGTGTAATGAGACGTGATATGACGGAGGGCGGTGTAATGAGACGTGATATGACGGAGGGCGGTGTAATGAGACGTGATATTACGGAGGGCGGCGTAATGAGATGTGATATTACGGAGGGCGGTGTAATGAGATGTGATATTACGGAGGGCGGTGTAATGACGGAGGGCGGTGTAATGAGATGTGATATTACGGAGGGCGGTGTAATGAGACGTGATATTACGGAGGGCGGCGTAATGAGATGTGATATTACGGAGGGCGGTGTAATGAGATGTGATATTACGGAGGGCGGTGTAATGAGATGTGATATTACGGAGGCGGTGTAATGAGATGTGATATTACGGAGGGCGGTGTAATGAGATGTGATATTACGGAGGGCGGTGTAATGAGATGTGATATTACGGAGGGCGGTGTAATGAGATGTGATATGACGGAGGGCGGTGTAATGAGATGTGATATTACGGAGGGCGGTGTAATGAGATGTGATATGACGGAGGGCGGTGTAATGAGATGTGATATGACGGAGGGCGGTGTAATGAGATGTGATATGACGGAGGCGGTGTAATGAGATGTGATATGACGGAGGGCGGTGTAATGAGATGTGATATGACGGAGGGCGGTGTAATGAGATGTGATATGACGGAGGGCGGTGTAATGAGATGTGATATTACGGAGGGCGGTGTAATGAGATGTGATATTACGGAGGGCGGTGTAATGAGATGTGATATTACGGAGGGCGGTGTAATGAGATGTGATATTACGGAGGGCGGTGTAATGAGATGTGATATGACGGAGGGCGGTGTAATGAGATGTGATATGACGGAGGGCGGTGTAATGAGATGTGATATGACGGAGGGCGGTGTAATGAGATGTGATATGACGGAGGGCGGTGTAATGAGATGTGATATGACGGAGGGCGGTGTAATGAGACGTGATATGACGGAGGGCGGTGTAATGAGACGTGATATGACGGAGGGCGGTGTAATGAGACGTGATATGACGGAGGGCGGTGTAATGAGACGTGATATTACGGAGGGCGGTGTAATGAGATGTGATATGACGGAGGGCGGTGTAATGAGATGTGATATTACGCGTTTTAGACGTTTGTTTATTAACAACAATATGACTCATTTACAGTAACTGCACAGCATCACATACTTACCCCAGGTAGTCTATGTAATGCTAGCTAGCTAGCTAGACACCTTCCTAATATTGAGTTGCACCCCCCGACACCACTCCGTTTTGCCCTCAGAACAGCCTCAATTCGTCGGGGGCATGGACTCTAGAAGGTGTCGAAAGCATTCCACAGTGATGCTGACCCATGTTGACTCCAATGCTTCCCACAGTTGTGTCAAGTTGGCTGGATGTCCTTTGGGTGGTGGACCATTCTTGATACACACGGGAAACTATTGAGCGTGAACAACCCAGAAGTGTTGCAGTTCTTGACACAAACCGGTGCGCCTGGCACCTACTACCATACCCTGTTCAAAGGCACTTAAATCTCTGAATGGCTCACATACACAATCCATGTCTCAGTTGTCTCAAGGCTTAAAAATGCATTTTTTAACATGCTCCTCCCCTTCATCTACACTGATTTGAAGTGGATTTAACAGGTGACATCAATAAGGGATCATAGCTTTCACCTGGATTCACCTGGTCAGTCTGTCATGGAAAGAGCAGGTGTCCTTAATGTTTTGTCCACTCAGGATATGTGATCATATACAAATGTAAGCAAGGTTTAAAATGATTTATGTTTTAGTGAAATATATCTGTTTGGCCTTTTTTGCGGTCAATTTGCAGTCTACAAATTATTTGTAATTATGTTCTGGCCTCCCGACCATCCGGTCAAGAAAAAATCGTTCCCGGGGCTGAGTCTAGTTGATGATCCCTGCTGTATGGTCTCACCAGACTGCAATGCTGACTACAATCCTTCTGTCTCTAGTTGTGTAACAAGGAGTTCCAGTACGCTGCCTCTCTGAGAGCCCATCTGGCCAGACACAAGCACCAGAAGAGCCAGAGGCCCACCCTGGCTAGGGTCCCCTTGTCCCATGGTGAGGAGGGCCTCGAGGGGGACGGCAGGGCCAAGGGACGCACCAAGAGAGAGTTTGTCTGTGACATCTGTGGAAAGACCCTTCCTAAGCTGTACTCGCTGAGGATCCACATGCTTAATCACACAGGTCAGTTTCCCCCCAGCACTTAGGTGGTGAAGAGCCTATATAAATCCATTCTATTGTTGTTGTTATCAGGGGTCGCGTTAGTTTTCCGAAATCAAGCATTTTCAAAACGCAGACCATCCAAAAATCTGTTTTTAAACAATTTCATCTGCGTTTTAATTTTGAAAGGCAACAGTATTTTGTCGCATCAATAGAGTGATAAGGGGAGAACTCCAGTTATCACACAAAATAAATGGATGCAAACATTCGGCAGAAAATAGCGTTTTCATCTGATAACAGAAGTGCAACGCTAATTGGTTTGCAGCCACACAAGAAAATGAGCTTAAAATGAAAGAGGTGTTCTTCGCAACGACCATGGATGACCATCAGATTTCTTATGTTTACCATCGAAAGAATCTAGCCAGCTACATTTACTAATGTTTCACTTAATGTTGCGTTTTAACTTGCTAAAACCACTGGAGAAAAGTAACCGTCTTCTTCCCTGTTATCGGTCAGAGCGCTGTCCGCTGATCGAATGCCTGTTCGTGAATGCGGGAGTTTGATTGGTCTGACGACGAGAGCAAAGATTTCTTGTCTGATTGGAGAAATGCAACTGATGCACAAAATTAGTCTGAAGCAGAGCAGAAATAACAATAAGAAGCATTTTCCACAACGCAGCAAGATGGTTCTGTTTTTTTATATATTTTTTCTGTGTGAGAAATGCAGAATTCTGCGTTAACGTGGCCCCTGTTATTATTGATATTAATGATTCAATCCCATTGCGGGTTATAGGCATTACTGCTTTATTGATATTAAGGATTCAATCCCATTGCGGGTTATAGGCGTATGGCTTTTAAAGGCAATGTTCCCGCATTCACAGCAATTCCATTCACGGAAAACACTGCATATATCGCCTTCATTTGAAGTTGCCTTTTAAAGCAGTAATGCCTATAACCCGCGTTGGGATTGAATCCTTAATATCAATAAAGCAGTAATGCCTATAACCCGCGTTGGGATTGAATCCTTAATATCAATAAAGCAGTAATACCTATAACCCGCGTTGGGATTGAATCCTTAATATCAATAAAGCAGTAATGCCTATAACCCGCGTTGGGATTGAATCCTTAATATCAATAAAGCAGTAATGCCTATAACCCGACGTTGGGATTGAATCCTTAATATCAATAAAGCAGTAATACCTATAACCCGCGTTGGGATTGAATCCTTAATATCAATAAAGCAGTAATGCCTATAACCCGCGTTGGGATTGAATCCTTAATATCAATAAAGCAGTAATGCCTATAACCCGCGTTGGGATTGAATCCTTAATATCAATAAAGCAGTAATACCTATAACCCGCGTTGGGATTGAATCCTTAATATCAATAAAGCAGTAATACCTATAATCCGCGTTGGGATTGAATCCTTAATATCAATAAAGCAGTAATGCCTATAATCCGCGTTGGGATTGAATCCTTAATATCAATAAAGCAGTAATGCCTATAACCCGGCGTTGAGATTGAATCCTTAATATCAATAAAGCAGTAATACCTATAACCCGCGTTGGGATTGAATCCTTAATATCAATAAAGCAGTAATGCCTATAACCCGCGTTGGGATTGAATCCTTAATATCAATAAAGCAGTAATGCCTATAATCCGCGTTGGGATTGAATCCTTAATATCAATAAAGCAGTAATGCCTATAATCCGGCGTTGGGATTGAATCCTTAATATCAATAAAGCAGTAATGCCTATAACCCGCGTTGGGATTGAATCCTTAATATCAATAAAGCAGTAATGCCTATAACCCGCGTTGGGATTGAATCCTTAATATCAATAAAGCAGTAATGCCTATAACCCGCGTTGGGGATTGAATCCTTAATATCAATAAAGCAGTAATGCCTATAATCCGCGTTGGGATTGAATCCTTAATATCAATAAAGCAGTAATGCCTATAACCCGCGTTGGGATTGAATCCTTAATATCAATAAAGCAGTAATGCCTATAATCCCGCGTTGGGATTGAATCCTTAATATCAATAAAGCAGTAATGCCTATAACCCGCGTTGGGATTGAATCCTTAATATCAATAAAGCAGTAATGCCTATAACCCGCGTTGGGATTGAATCCTTAATATCAATAAAGCAGTAATGCCTATAATCCCGCGTTGGGATTGAATCCTTAATATCAATAAAGCAGTAATGCCTATAATCCGCGTTGGGATTGAATCCTTAATATCAATAAAGCAGTAATGCCTATAACCCGCGTTGGGATTGAATCCTTAATATCAATAAAGCAGTAATGCCTATAACCCGCGTTGGGATTGAATCCTTAATATCAATAAAGCAGTAATACCTATAACCCGCGTTGGGATTGAATCCTTAATATCAATAAAGCAGTAATGCCTATAACCCGGCGTTGGGATTGAATCCTTAATATCAATAAAGCAGTAATGCCTATAACCCGCGTTGGGATTGAATCCTTAATATCAATAAAGCAGTAATGCCTATAACCCGCGTTGGGATTGAATCCTTAATATCAATAAAGCAGTAATGCCTATAACCCGCGTGGATTGAATCCTTAATATCAATAAAGCAGTAATGCCTATAACCCGCGTTGGGATTGAATCCTTAATATCAATAAAGCAGTAATGCCTATAACCCCGTTGGGATTGAATCCTTAATATCAATAAAGCAGTAATACCTATAACCCGCGTTGGGATTGAATCCTTAATATCAATAAAGCAGTAATGCCTATAACCCGCGTTGGGATTGAATCCTTAATATCAATAAAGCAGTAATGCCTATAACCCGCGTTGGGATTGAATCCTTAATATCAATAAAGCAGTAATGCCTATAATCCGCGTTGGGATTGAATCCTTAATATCAATAAAGCAGTAATGCCTATAACCCGCGTTGGGATTGAATCCTTAATATCAATAAAGCAGTAATGCCTATAACCCGCGTTGGGATTGAATCCTTAATATCAATAAAGCAGTAATGCCTATAACCCGCGTTGGGATTGAATCCTTAATATCAATAAAGCAGTAATGCCTATAACCCGCGTTGGGATTGAATCCTTAATATCAATAAAGCAGTAATGCCTATAACCCGCGTTGGGATTGAATCCTTAATATCAATAAAGCAGTAATGCCTATAACCCGCGTTGGGATTGAATCCTTAATATCAATAAAGCAGTAATGCCTATAACCCGCGTTGGGATTGAATCCTTAATATCAATAAAGCAGTAATGCCTATAACCCGCGTTGGGATTGAATCCTTAATATCAATAAAGCAGTAATGCCTATAACCCGCGTTGGGATTGAATCCTTAATATCAATAAAGCAGTAATGCCTATAACCCGCGTTGGGATTGAATCCTTAATATCAATAAAGCAGTAATGCCTATAACCCGCGTTGGGATTGAATCCTTAATATCAATAAAGCAGTAATGCCTATAACCCGCGTTGGGATTGAATCCTTAATATCAATAAAGCAGTAATGCCTATAACCCGCGTTGGGATTGAATCCTTAATATCAATAAAGCAGTAATGCCTATAACCCGCGTTGGGATTGAATCCTTAATATCAATAAAGCAGTAATGCCTATAACCCGCGTTAGGGATTGAATCCTTAATATCAATAAAGCAGTAATGCCTATAACCCGCGTTGGGATTGAATCCTTAATATCAATAAAGCAGTAATGCCTATAACCCGCGTTGGGATTGAATCCTTAATATCAATAAAGCAGTAATACCTATAACCCGCGTTGGGATTGAATCCTTAATATCAATAAAGCAGTAATACCTATAACCCGCGTTGGGATTGAATCCTAGCCTAATATTATTGTTTATTGTTTCCACAGGGGTACGGCCCCACTCCTGCAGGGTTTGTGGGAAGACGTTTGCTCATAAACACAGCCTGAAGATGCACAGAGGTCTACATGACGCTGTTAAACAGTTCCACTGTCTGCTCTGTGACAAGTCCTTTGTTAGTAAGAGAAGTCTGGAGGAGCACACCAGCATTCACACAGGTACAATACAACATTACCTTATACACCAGCATTCACACAGGTGCAATACAACATTACCTTATACACCAGCATTCACACAGGTACAATACAACATTACCTTATACACCAGCATTCACACAGGTGCAATACAACATTACCTTATACACCAGCATTCACACAGGTGCAATACAACATTACCTTATACTCCAGCATTCACACAGGTGCAATACAACATTACCTTATACACCAGCATTCACACAGGTGCAATACAACATTACCTTATACTCCAGCATTCACACAGGTGCAATACAACATTACCTTATACACCAGCATTCACACAGGTGCAATACAACATTACCTTATACACCAGCATTCACACAGGTGCAATACAACATCACCTTATACTCCAGCATTCACACAGGTGCAATACAACATTACCTTATACACCAGCATTCACACAGGTGCAATACAACATTACCTTATACACCAGCATTCACACAGGTGCAATACAACATTACCTTATACACCAGCATTCACACAGGTGCAATACAACATTACCTTATACACCAGCATTCACACAGGTGTACAATACAACATTACCTTACAAATCCCTTGAAACACTACAGAGCCGTAGAGCTGATCAAAGCAGAGCTGTTCTGCGTTGGACTGGCTATGCATCCATCACAGGACTGGCTAGGCATCCATCACAGGACTGGCTAGGCATCCATCACAGGACTGGCTAGGCATCCATCACAGGACTGGCTAGGCATCCATCACAGGACTGGCTAGGCATCCATCACAATGACTGGCTAGGCATCCATCACAAGACTGGCTAGGCATCCATCACAATGACTGGCTAGGCATCCATCACAGGACTGGCTAGGCATCCATCACAGGACTGGCTAGGCATCCATCACAGGACTGGCTAGGCATCCATCACAGGACTGGCTAGGCATCCATCACAGGACTGGCTAGGCATCCATCACAGGACTGGGCTAGGCATCCATCACAGGACTGGCTAGGCATCCATCACAGGACTGGCTAGGCATCCATCATAGTTTCTAGACAGGACTGGCTAGGCATCCATCATAGTTTCTAGACAGGACAATGTGAAAAGAGCCAGTATGGTACGGTTTGGGTTGGCACAATAGTGTGGAAACTGTATTAGTCCTCAGTCCATAGGAACACATTGCTCACTGATGGGGATATTATTACTATGCTGTTCACTCAATACAGAAGTCCATGGCTTAGTGAATCTAGGTGTCTGTGGTTAAATCCCTGTTAAATGTCCTCCAGGTGAATCGAAGTATCTGTGCACCCAGTGTGGGAGGTCGTTCCACAGAGCCTCTGGTCTGAGTAAACACCTAAAGAGACACCAGCCCAGACCTGACGTACGAGGGTTCCCCTGTAATCAGTAAGGACCTGCTTCTCTGTCCTCATACTCAACCATTCATTTGGATTAAGTAGGTGTGCGTGTATCTGAGTGGGTGAGTTGAGTCTTTTCTTGTGTGTGTGAGAGAGATGTTTTGTGAGCGTGATGTCATGCCTGTGTGTGCACGTCCCTCCATCCTGCTGTTTCCCCTCTACCAGCTGTTTATTTTAGGTGTGTGTGCAATATTCTGTCTAACTGTGGACAAAACATTAGGAACACCTGCTCTTTCCATGACATAGACTGACCAGGTGAATCCGGGTGAAAGCTCTGATTCCTTATTGATGTCACTTGTTAAATCCACTTCAATCAGTGTAGGTGAAGGGGAGGAGACGGGTTAAAGAAGGATTTCTAAGCAGATGGGCCTGGGCTGGGCTAGATCAGATCAGATAGGCCTGGGCTGGGCTAGATCAGATCAGATCAGATAGGTCTGTGTTTCCTTTCATTGCATGGGAAAAATGTGGCCTTTTTTATAAAAACATTTCATGCAATTCTACTACACTTTATATGACTGGAGAGGTTAGCAGAATCTTCTTGAAAATGACTTTCAAGTGGCACTGACCCAATGATAAAGACCGTGAATATACACACTCCCCGGGGATATGGCTCATGCGCCGCTGGTGCCAATAATACTGTTCGCTCAATTAAAAGTTGAGAACTAAAAGACAGATTAGAGTCTCTTCATTGCGTTCTCTTTTACAGCAGCAGCCATTTTACTTTCCAAACTCTGTTTGACATATTGTGATATGCCTGGCTGAGCCTCTCTGTCACTGACATTCACAACTCTACAATCATCTATTTGGTGGCCTGTTTTCCTTCCAACAGGCTGTGGGATTTAAAACAATCGTATTTATTTTTTGAGAACCTAATGATCGTCCAAATCATGCTTTCTTGTGTAGTATATACACGTATCGTAGGATACCCAGAATATTTTCTATATTATTTAATTATAATCAGTAGTTTTAACTGGAGTGTGATTGGCTAAATAAAAGCCAATAAAACAGGCACATTTCGTTGTGCCCAATACAACGGGCCTATGGTAAAGCAATATTGAATGATTCAAGGAAATTAGCCTATTTTGTTTGTTTGTTTATTTGCTAGGGCACCTGAATAACTATTATACATGGACAATAACTTCACATAGTTTATTATTTTAACATCTAAAAGGCTATAAATGGCTGTTACACTGAACTAAAATATAAACGCAACATGCAACAATTTCAAAGATTTTACTGAGTTCATATAAGGAAATCAGTCAATTGAAATGAATTCATTAGGCCCTAATCTTTGGATTTCACATGACTGGGAATATAGATACGGATCTGTTGGTCAAAGATACTTAAACAAAAAAAAAAGGTAGGGTCGTGGATCAGAAAACCAGTCAGTATCTGGTGTGACCACAATTTGTCTCATGCAGCGCGACACATCTCCTTCGCATAGAGTTGATCAGGCTGTTGATTGTGGCCTGTGGAATGTTGTGCCACTCCTCTTCAAAGGCTGTGCGAAGTTGCTGGATATTGGCGGGAACTGGAACATTGTCGATCCAGAGCATCCCAAACATGCTCAATGGGTGACATGTCTGGTGAGTATGCAGGCCATGAAAGAACTGGAACATTTTCAGCTTCCAGGAATTGTGTACAGGTCCTTGCGACATGGGGCCGTGCAGTATCATGCTGAAACATGAGGTGATGGCGGCAGATGAATGGCACGACAATGGGCCTCAGGATCTCGTCACGGTATCTCTGTGCATTCAAATTGCTATCGATTTAAAATGCAATTGTTTGTTGTCTATAGATTATGCCTGCCCGTACCATAACTCCACTTCCACCATGGGGCACTCTGTTCACAACGTTGACATCAGCAAACCACTCGCCCACACGACGCCATCTGCCCAGGACAGTTGAAACTGGGATTCATCCGTGAATAGCACACTTCTCCAGTGTGCCAGTGGCCATCGAAGTGAGCATTTGTCCACTGAAGTCGGTTACGATGCCGAACTGCAGTCAGGTCAAGACCCTGTTGAGGACGACGAGCATGCAGATGAGCTTCCCTGAGATGGTTTCTGACAGTTTGTGCAGAAATTCTTCGGTTGTGCAAACCCAAAGTTTCATCAGCTGTCCGGGTGGCTGGTCTCAGACGATCCCGCAGGTGAAGAAGCAGGATGTGGAGGTCCTGGGCTGGCGTGGTGACACGTGGTCTGTGGTTGTGAGGCTGGTTGGATGTACTGCCAAATTCTCTAAAACGGCATTGGAGGTGGCTTATGGTAGAGTAATTAACATTACATTTTCTGGCGACAGCTCTGGTGGACATTCCTGCAGTCAGCATTTGAAATGCATGCTTCCTCAACTTGAGACATCTGTGGCATTGTGTTGTGTGACAAAACTGCACATTTTAGTGGCCTTTTATTGTCCCCAGCACAAGGTGCACCTGTGTAATGTTCATGCTGTTTATTCAGCTTCTTGATATGCCACACCTTTCAGGAGGATGGATTATCTTGGCAAAGGAGAAACAGGGATTTAAACACATTTTTGCACAATTGTTTATTTTTGTCAAGGGTGTGCAGTCAAGCAATCCCGAATGCAGGGCTTCGGCCAGGTTGTCGGCTGTGTGGGATTCCAGCATGTAGGTTGTTTCCATACAGCGGGATTTCAGTGTCCAGTCTTTGGCGAGAGAGTCATATTTACACTTGACCACATGCCCGTGGTCAGTGCAAAAAAAAAAAAGCTCTTCTTTAGCTCTGTCTGAACCTCCCCCTTCAACTTGTTGAACAAGTTAGGGACCGCTGTTTGAGAGAAATACTTTCTCTCCGGTAACTCGTATAGTCTGTCAAATTGACAGAGTATTTATTTGAAGGTGGGTTTCTCCACCGTTCCCATTACTAGAGAACGAATTACGCTGTCACCGCTCGCCATTTATTGATGTCCCGTTTGTGGTGCTGGAATTCTTAGTAGGTAGCCTATGGACCAGGCTGGTCCAAGTCATCTGGATCTCCATCGTCGTTAGGTTTGAAACCGAAATGTGCCCAAAATAGGCGATGTTAGTTTTTGTTGTTGCTATGAGCCATGGGCTGGGCTAGATCAGATCAGAGCCATCTTGCTATGAGACGTCTTTTTCACACTCCTCGGATCGAACAATAAGAAAGGTCAGAGGTGAAGGGCAGAGGCTACCCATCTACCCCCACCCTATAGGCTATAGGATCTATAGGGATCCCCGGTCCCTCACCTCTTCTATTAACTGAATTGACCTTCAAAGATTCTCTCCTAACCTATATAGCGGATTTGGTGATTGCATCAACAGAGGAGATGTTTACAGTTTAATAGACAGGAAAAAGTTAGCAAAACATATAATAAATCGTTAACACTCCCGCTATGGGTAAAGTATATCTACATTAAAATATTTAAAAAATAAAACGTTTTATGACGGTCTTCATCCAGAACCGTCAATGTCACGGTTATCCAATTACCGTCACAGCCCTAGTGTGATGGTGTGTTTTTCATGGCACACATTGGGCTCCTTGATAGAAGTTGAGCAACGTTTGAATGCCACAGGATATCTGAACATCCTAGCCAATCAGGTGCATCCCTTCATGTCAGCGGTGTATCCATCTGCGAATAGATTAATTTTTCCAGCAGGATAATGCCCCATGCCACAAGGCTAGGATTGTCCAGGAATGGTTCCACGAACAGGAATTCAGCTTACTGCAGTGGGCCTGCCCAGTCACCAGATCTCAATGCAATTGAGCATCTGGGGGGATGAGATGGAACGAGCTATTCGGAGTAGAGATCCACAAGCAGCCAACATGACAACAACTGTGGGAAGCATTGGGGTGTACATGGGCCAGCATCCCTGTGGAGCGCTTTTCGACACCTTGTAATGGACAAATGGAGGCTGTTCTGAGGGCAAAAGGGGGTGCAACTCAATATTATGGTGTTCCTAATGTTTTGTACACTCCGTGTGTGTGTGTATGTATATATATATATATACAGTATGTGATGTAGTGCCTGTCCTGACTGGTCTGTGTCCCTTCCTCTCCTCCAGCTGTGATAAGAGTTTCTTTGAGGCCAAAGACCTGCAGCAGCACATGAACAAGCACCTGGGACTCAAGCCCTTCCAGTGTCAGGTGGGGGAATAATAATCATCATCATCATAATCATCATCATCATCATAATAATACAAATAATTGATGTTGTGTATTGTTTTCTATTCTACCAGGTGTGTGGGAAGTGTTACAGCTGGAAGAAGGACTGGTACTCCCATGTCAAGTCCCACAGCGTGGCTGAGCCTTACAAGTAAGTCACCAACACAGAAACCTAATTCTATTGGTCACGTCGCTTGGTAAACAACAGGTGTGGACTAAACAGTGAAATGCTGACTTACGGGTCCTTCAACAATACAGAGAGAAAGAAAATAGAGAAATCATAGAAAAGTAAAACACGTAATAATAAAAGCACAATGAGTAACGATAACTTGGCTATATACAAGGGGTACCGAATCGATGTGCTGGGGTACGAGCTAATTGAGGTAGATATGTACATAAACTCAGCAAAAAAAGAAACGTCCCTTTTTCAGGACCCTGTCTTTCAAAGATAATTCGTAAAAATCCAAATAACTTCACAGATCTTCATTGTAAAGGGTTTAAACACTGTTTCCAATGCTTGTTCAATGAACCATAAACAATTAATGAACATGCACCTGTGGAACGGTCGTTAAGACACTAACAGCTTACAGACAGTAGGCAATTAAGGTCACAGTTATGAAAACTTAGGACACTAAAGAGGCCTTTCTACTGACTCTGAAAAACACCAAAAGAAAGATGCCCAGGGTCCCTGCTCATCTGTGTGAACGTGCCTTAGGCATGCTGCAAGGAGGCATGAGGCCTGCAGATGTGGCCAGGGCAATGAATTGCAATGTCCGTACTGTGAGACGCCTAAGACAGCGCTACAGGGAGACAGGACGGACAGCTGATCGTCCTCGCAGTGGCAGACCACGTGTAACAACACCTGCACAGGATCGGTACATCCAAACATCACACCTGCGGGACAGGTACAGGATGGCAACAACAACTGCCCGAGTTACACCAGGAACGCACAATCCCTCCATCAGTGCTCAGACTGTCCGCAATAGGTTGTGAGAGGCTGGACTGAGGGCTTGTAGGCCTGTTGTAAGGCAGGTCCTCACCAGACATCACCGGCAACAACATCGCCTATGGGCACAAACCCACCATCGCTGGACCAGACAGGACTGGCAAAAAGTGCTCTTCACTGACGAGTCGTGATTTTGTCTCTCCAGGGGTGATGGTTGGATTCGCGTTTATCGTCGAAGGAATGAGCGTTACACCGAGGCCTGTACTCTGGAGCGGAATCGATTTGGAGGTGGAGGGTCCGTCATGGTCTGGGGCGGTGTGTCACAGCATCATCGGACTGAGCTTGTTGTCATTGCAGGCAATCTCAACGCAGTGCGTTACAGGGAAGACATCCTCCTCCCTCATGTGGTACCCTTCCTGCAGGCTCATCCTGACATGACCCTCCAGCATGACAATGCCACCAGCCATACTGCTCGTTCTGTGCGTGATTTCCTGCAAGACAGGAATGTCAGTGTTCTGCCATGGCCAGCGAAGAGCCCGGATCTCAATCCCATTGAGCACGTCTGGGACCTGTTGGATCGGAGGGTGAGGGCTAGGGCCATTCCCCCCCAGAAATGTCAGGGAACTTGCAGGTGCCTTGGTGGAAGAGTGGGGTAACATCTCACAGAAAGAACTGGCAAATCTGGTGCAGTCCATGAGGAGGAGATGCACTGCAGTACTTAATGCAGCTGGTGGCCACAGGGGACACATATTATTCAATTTCTGTTAGTCACATGTCTGTGGAATTGTTCATTATGCTCAGTTGTTGAATCTTGTTATGTTCATACAAATAGTTCATACAAAGTTTGCTGAATATATACGCATTTGACAGTGAGAGGACGTTTCTTTTTTTGCTGAGTTTATAACTAGTCTGCTGAGTTTATAACTATAACTGGTCCTCTGTAGCTCAGCTGGTAGAGCACGGCGCTTGTAACGCCAAGGTAGTGGGTTCGATCCCCGGGGACCACCCATACACAAAAATGTATGCACGCATGACTGTAAGTCGCTTTGGATAAAAGCGTCTGCTAAATGGCATATTATTATATTATTAACTAGGAATAAAGTGACAGATGGTAAACGGTATGTGCAAAAGGGTCAGTGCAGATAGTCCGGGTAGCTATTTGGTTAACTATTTATCAGTCTTATGGCTTGGGAGTAGAAGCTGTTCAGGGTCCTGTTGGTTCCAGACTTGGTGAATCGGTACCGCTTGCCGCGCGGTAGCAGAGAACAGTCTATGACGTGGGGCCTGTATGGCAGGGAGCTCGGCCCAAGTGATGTACTGGGCTGTCCCCACCACCCTCTGTAGCACCATGAGATCGAGGGCGGTGCAGTTGCCGTACCAAGCGGTGATGCAGCCAGTCAATATGCTCTCAGTGGTGCAGCTGTATAACTTTGAGGGTCTGCGAGCCCCATGCCAAATCTTTTCAGGCTCCTGAGGGGGAAGAGGCGTTGTCGTGCCCGCTTCACGACTGTTGGTGTGTTTGGACCATGACAATAGATCCTTTGTGATGTGGACACAGAGAAACTTGAAGCTTTTGACCCGATCCACTACAGCACTGTTGATGTTAATGGTGGCGTGCTCGGCTGTCATGTGAATTTCTATCTCTAATTCAACCTAAGCTTGAATCATTACCAGAGGCTGTAAGGCTCTGGTTTTAATCATAAATGATTCAAGGTCCATAACCACGAAGAAGGATTTTTTGTATCTTTATTCATGGAGAGCTCTGACGCCAAAAACACGAACATACGATTTTATACCTCCTGAACTTGACTCCTCCCACCTTTAGGTGGCTTTCTTAAACAGTTTCCGCCTTCCCCTTCCCCCTTGAATGGTTAGTACCGCCCCCTCTGTTAGGGGGTTGACACTACATGATAATTCTAACATTTATACTGTATTTGGGGTGAAATCCTTTAGTCATTATTCTTAAAATACAAATTAATCTAACATCGGCCCTCCGTTTCCTGTAGTCCATGATCAGCTCCTTTGTGTTGCTGATGTTGAGGGAGAGGTTGTTGTCCTGGCACCACACTGCCAGGTCTCTGACCTCATCCCTATAGGCTGCCACATCGTCAGTGATCAGGCCTACCACCTTCGTGTCGTCAGCAAACTTGATGGTGTTGGAGTCGTGCTTGGCCACGCAGTCATGAGGGAGTACAGGAGGGGACTAAGTACGCACCCCTGAGGGGCCCCCGTTTTGAGGATCAGCGTGGCGGTTGTGTTGGACGTTAACAAGGCGACACGCCATCTTAACTCCTCCTCCATATTTACTGGATTGGGTTGAACAGTGCAGAAGAGGACCTCCCCCAACAGAACCTCTACCGTCAGTTTCTATTTTATTCTCATCAGGACCAGAATACGTGGACCAGAATACGTGGACCAGAATACGTGGGGCATCTCGTTCAGGCGTTTCTTTTAGCCTGCTACGTTAGGATACCACTAATATGTTCACAGCCTTGACAACAGAGCTTCAAAAACTGACCCATTTACCGGAGCGCCAAGTCTAGGACCAAAAGGTTCCTTAACAGCTTCTACCCCAAAGCCATAAGACTGCTGAACAATTAATCAAATGGCCACCCTGATTATTTACAATAACCCCCCCCCCCCTCCATTTGTTTTACACCCGTTGTTTATTATCTATGCAAAGTCACCTTACCCCTATGTACAAGTGACCTGGACTAACCTGTACCCCCGCACATTGACTCGGTACCGGTACCCCCTCATTATTTTATTTTTACTATTTTTTACTTTAGTTTATTTAGTAAATATTTTCTTAACTCTTTCTTGAACTGCATTGTTGGTTAAGGGCTTGTAAGTAAAGTCTACACCTGTTGTATTCGGCTAATGTGACAAATAAAGTTTGATTTTATTTAGTTTACGTTCAAACATGAAACGCATGCGTTCATAATATATACACAAACATTTTCATACCAATTAGTCTTTGGGATATGTTCTTTATTTGTCTCTATTTCTAACGAGGGAGGGGAGAAATAAAGCACTTTGTGTTGATGTAAAAAGGGTTTTCTAGATAATATTTGATTGTTAATCCTTTGTCCTGTCCTGTAGGTGTAATGTGTGTGGTAAGGAGTTCTTTGAGAAAGCTCTGTTCAGGAGACACGTGAAGAAGGCGACGCATGGCAAGAAGGGCAGAGTAAAGCAGAACCTAGAGCGAGAGTGTGAACACTGTGGCAGGAAGTTCACCCAGCTCAGAGAGTACAGGCGACACATGAACAACCACCAAGGTGAGACACTGAAAGCCACAATCTTGTCATTCTTCAAGCCTAATGGCAGCCCAGACCCTTGGTTTGCTATAAACTTGAGGGACGGGACCGGAGAAATGTAAGCTCTCTCAAGTTCATAGATGGAGCTGTGCATGTAAGCATCTTAACGCGAACCACACTAAATAGTCTCACTCGCTCGAACAGTAAAATGTACTACTCACTGATGAAGTTTACACATTTCTAACATACTGCCCTAATTTTTGTAAGAAAGGTGTTGATAAAATGAAAGATTAAATCTCTCAAAGATTTATGACATAGAAATATTTTATAAAATATGTGAAAAGTCCAGACTGGACTTAATGGGTACAGAGTTGATCCTTTATACCCATGGGTGATCCAAATAAGCCCACCTCTTAAATATTCCATTTTAATTCATTTCCAAATATTAAACTTACAAACGGACATTTCCTATGTATAATTATATTAATCTCCCCTAAAGTTATTAAAATAAATGGATCATTGCTATTCATCTTGACAGTAGCGCTCATAACAGTGGGTTGTCCAATCAGAGATCAACGTGGATTTAAGGTGTCAACATGCTAGATCTGGCCCCAAGGCGAACGAGTGTGCTCGCATACTCCCTTAAAAGACATGAAAAAAGTTGCAGTAGTACTGTTTGTCCATTTTGAGACGCCGTAGCCAATATCCAGTTCCTCAAAATAGTCAGAATTGATCTAAGATCACTCAAGAAATCTGTCATTCATTTTGAAGTTTTTGCCGACGAGATCTTAGTTGCGCAATTTTACATCTTACTACGATGTTTGGTGCAGTTTTTTTTTTTTCTTCATGACAACATACGTTATTGAAGAATCCTGTTGACCAATCACTGACGAAGGGGCGTAGACTTCGGCTCCGAACTTCGGCTTGCCTCCAGAAAATAATGTGTGTGCCCGAACATCATGAAAAAAAACTCACAGAAGTCCGAAACTAACAAAAACATCACAAAATGTCGTCATAATATACAGAATGCACAAACTGTTTCGGCTGGGAAGCATGCGGACGCTTTTGTTGTTGCCAATCAGAACACATCTGATTTCAACTAATCAGACTTCAATCAAGACATGATTAATTGAATCAGGTGTGTTATTGCTTGGGTAGAACAAAAACCTGCACCCTCTTTGGCCCTCTTTGGCCCTCTTTGCACAAACACCATAACACACACTTTCCATTAGTTGTCTGAAAGCGGTTTCACATTTGCTGTACTGCTGTTCTTATTAGTTAGTTAGTTCAACTTGTCTTCCTAAAGCCCATCTGAAGACAGTTTCAAATCTCCCTTTGCTGTTGTATTACAAAGGTACAGGTGGTGGACCAAAAAAACTGAATCACATGGATGAATGGACGACAATATGACAATGGCCCCCCACCCAATGGCCCCCCACCCCCCCACCCAATGGCCCCCCACCCAAAAGTGCATGAGTAGTCATCTACTAGTCTTCTTGTCCCTCATTTGTTTTGTATTTTTGTCCACCACTTTTCTCTGCATCAACCGCTACCTGTCTGCTCCAGATGTCTTGGAGACAGTACAGAGGTTTCTCATCTTGGTAAAGGCACCATGGCTAGATGCATCACTGTAGTTTTTGTGTGTTTTTAATCAACTTAAATCTGAACAAAAAAAAACATTTATGCTCATGTTTATTGAATATTATGGATGTCAACACACTATCCCCATGTGCAAACCTGTGCATACTGGGCTTAATAGAGGAGCATACCGGGCTTAATAGAGGAGCATACCGGGCTTAATAGAGGAGCATACTGGGCTTAATAGAGGAGCATACTGGGCTTAATAGAGGAGCATACTGGGCTTAATAGAGGAGCATACCGGCCTTAATAGAGGAGCATACTGGGCTTAATAGAGGAGCATACCGGGCTTAATAGAGGAGCATACCGGGCTTAATAGAGGAGCATACCGGGCTTAATAGAGGAGCATACTGGGCTTAATAGAGGAGCATACCGGCCTTAATAGAGGAGCATACCGGCCTTAATAGAGGAGCATACCGGGCTTAATAGAGGAGCATACCGGGCTTAATAGAGGAGCATACCGGCCTTAATAGAGGAGCATACCGGGCTTAATGGAGGAGCATACCGGGCTTAATGGAGGAGCATACCGGGCTTAATGGAGGAGCATACCGGCTTAATAGAGGAGCATACCGGCCTTAATGGAGGAGCATACCGGGCTTAATAGAGGAGCATACCGGGCTTAATGGAGGAGCATACCGGGCTTAATGGAGGAGCATACCGGCTTAATGGAGGAGCATACCGGCCAGGAGCATACGTTAATAGAGGAGCATACCGGGCTTAATGGAGGAGCATACCGGGCTTAATGGAGGAGCATACCGGGCTTAATGGAGGAGCATACCGGGCTTAATGGAGGAGCATACCGGGCTTAATAGAGGAGCATACCGGGCTTAATGGAGGAGCATACCGGGCTTAATGGAGGAGCATACCGGGCTTAATGGAGGAGCATACCGGGCTTAATAGAGGAGCATACCGGGCTTAATAGAGGAGCATACCGGGCTTAATAGAGGAGCATACCGGCCTTAATAGAGGAGCATACCGGCCTTAATAGAGGAGCATACCGGGCTTAATAGAGGAGCATACCGGGCTTAATAGAGGAGCATACCGGGCTTAATAGAGGAGCATACCGGGCTTAATAGAGGAGCATACCGGGCTTAATAGAGGAGCATACCGGGCTTAATAGAGGAGCATACCGGGCTTAATAGAGGAGCATACCGGGCTTAATAGAGGAGCATACCGGCCTTAATTTGAACAACAGTGATATATGGTGTAAAAGACAATCATTTACTATAATGCCATCTATGGAGAACAACAGTAATAAGACTACATGCATTTAAAAATGTAAGCTGTGAAACTATCTTGTTGTAGTTCACCAAGTTATGTTGCTATTGTGTCACTGTGACATGCAGGCGTGACCGCTAGCATAAAAAAAATAAACATATTTTCAATTGGCAAGAAATAGTATTTAATGCCCATGAACTATGAAATAGTATTTAATGCCCATGAACTATGAAATAGTATTTAATGCCCATGAACTATGAAATAGTATTTAATGCCCATGAACTATGAAATAGTATTTAATGCCCATGAACTATGAAATAGTATTTAATGCCCATGAACTATGAAATAGTATTTATGCCCATGAACTATGAAATAGTATTTAATGCCCATGAACTATGAAATAGTATTTAATGCCCATGAACTATGAAATAGTATTTAATGCCCATGAACTATGAAATAGTATTTAATGCCCATGAACTATGAAATAGTATTTAATGCCCATGAACTTGCCACTAATCTAAATTTTTAACCTTGAAATAGTATTTAATGCCCATGAACTATGAAATAGTATTTAATGCCCATGAACTATGCTATCATGTGCATATATCAACAGTCATCTCTTAGTTTTACATAAAGTATGATCACTTATCTGAGAAGGTACAAGAAAATGTATCTGAAGGTTGCCTCAACACTGTTTTTTTGCAGCTTTGAAATTGGCCACTAGTGGGAATTTACACAAATGAACAATACAACATCTGATTGGATTAGAAGAACAACGTTTTTATGGATATAACAACCAGATGAATTGGTTGAAACATTAAACAGCAGAAAAGTGTTTTCTCTTTTTTTATTTTTATTTTATTTTTTTAATCCTAAAATGGAAGTTGGGCTTAATGGCTACGTGGGCTTAACACTAGAAAGGCCAAGTTATTACCCGTTTTAGGAGGGCATGTCATTATTTTATTTTTTGTGAAGTGTTGCAAGTGACTTAAGGACAAGGGATAATGGCTAAATGGGGTCCAACTGATGCCATTGCATATCGACTCACACCATACAGTAAACACGCGCCAGGCCACAAATAAGGTGTCCAATAACTGACAATGGACTATTTTTGACTGCTGTCATATCGACACGTATTCATTATAATGCCATTGTAATGTAGCCTCCTGTAGCTCAGTTGATAGAGCGTGGCGCTTGCAACGCCAGGGTTGTGGGTTCGATTCCCACGGGGGGCCAGTATGGAAAAATGTATGCGCTCACTAACTGTAAGTCGCTCTGGATAAGAGCATCTGCTAAATGACTAAAAATGTAATCATTGCGTTTGTACTGATTTCCTCTATTTATCGAGCACACTTGGTGCTTATGATGATGTTTAGGCTACTGATGTTTTCTTAATTTGACCGCGCGTCATTGGCAGGAAGGGGGGTCCAACGAGGCCTTTCTAATGTTCATGGGGACACTTACCCTGCAGACAGGTGTTCATTGGGCGGCTGGAGAATAAGGGGTCTGTGGGACTGCAACATAGTGCTGAATGTTTCCCTGTCTTCTAACACCTGTCCTCTTCTCTCAGGAGTCAAACCCTTTGAGTGTCTGACGTGCGGCGTAGCCTGGGCCGACGCCCGCTCCCTGAAGCGCCACGTGCGCACCCACACCGGCGAGCGCCCCTACGTGTGCCCCGAGTGCCAGGAGGCCCACATCGACGCCCGCTCCCTCCGCAAGCACATGACCAAATACCACGGCGACCTCCTGCCGGGGAAGATCATGCTGGAGAAAGATACGCTACAGTTCCACAACCAGGGTACTCAGGTCGAACACGCCGTCTCCATCCTGGCGTCCGATCTCCCCCCCGAGCTCCGGCCCGCCCAGCCGCTGCCGGCCGAGGAGATCGAGACTGTTCTGATCACGGAGGAGACTGTGGAGGCGGTAGAAGCGGTTCAGGCCGTTCAAGGTGACGGGGTCACCTTGTCAGACCAGAGCATCATGCAGGTGGTGAACTATGTGCTGTCTCAGCAGAGTGTGCTGCCTGGGGGGGTGAAGATGGAGGAGCAGGAGGTTATACAGACCATGGAGGTGGAGGTGGCCCACGTGGCAGAGGTGGAGTGATGTGACAGACCACCTAGTGGACAGGAAGACTGACTCAGACAGTCACTAGTGACTCTAGTATCCCTAACCCTGAACCAGGCGAAGTGACTAGTATCCCTAACCCTGAACAGGTGAAGTGACTAGTATCCCTAACCCTGAACAGGTGAAGTGACTAGTATCCCTAACCCTGAACAGGTGAAGTGACTAGTATCCCTAACCCTGAACAGGTGAAGTGACTAGTATCCCTAACCCTGAACCAGGTGAAGTGACTAGTATCCCTAACCCTGAACCAGGTGAAGTGACTAGTATCCCTAACCCTGAACCAGATGGGCAGGTGAAGTGACTCTAGGATTATGTGGCTCCTCTAAGGTATATTATATAGGGAATAAGGTGCCATTTGAGATCCTAACCCAGGTGGACAGGTTGAGTGAACACAGGCCTATCACAGACACCTGGGTGGTGTTCAGTAGGGCACACCGTAGCAAAACAACAATCTGTGTTCTTATTGGACAAATTCAGGTACTGCTCCCTAGTTTTTTCCCCAATTGAACAGGCCCCTGTGCTGCCTCAACCTAGAGACAGTAACCCTATCACACTCTTCTGTCTGCAGTGGACAGAGTTACATTTTTTACTATATATATATATATATATATACATATATATATTAAACGAACTGAGTTGACTTTCTGCTCAATCCAATCTTGTGTATATGTAAATAGTGGCAGTCATTAAAATATTCTGTATTAATAATCTGGATCATTTTGCTGCGTTCATGAGTCTCACCAGACCATTGAATCTCAGCTGTTTGTTTCATTAAATTATAAAATAATCCAGTTTTCAGACTTTTATTTACTTTTCCTTCAGGACCATTTTTATTTCTCATGTAGTACAACTTTGTTCTAGCCTTGTTTTAAACCAGTCTGATCTGCAAGCTCACATTCTGTTTTCGTCAGTCTAGTTTCACAAGATTTCTTTCCCCCTTTTTATTAGTTGGTGCTTAACTATCACTCCAGACAGATGCATTGCACCTCTCCTCCCCTGGCCACAGGCTGGAAGGGAAACCTAATACACCTATTGCTTATGTTCATCTCTTCTGCCTTTCTGTCAAACACGGAGGACCACATACTGGCTTAGTACTGCCAAGAAATGAATATTCTGCTTAATGTTCGGTCATCTGCACTTTTGAAATGTTAGGGTCAGTTTTTCGTTTCCATTAGTGATTGACACTATGAACATTTAAATATTTTCAAACTCCAACAGCATTTGATAACTAGGGATATTTTATTTTTTTGTTTATCAAAATAAGTACATTGCAACATATTTACAATACATTTTACAAAAATATGGAACAGCAGATTAGACCGTACTAGGTTCTGCTTTCAATGTCCCACCAGAGAATGACATCATACTAGGGTCATGCATCGCTAGTTCATTCAGTGATTATAGCACTTTTAATATTGAAATTATATAACTACATTTGTTTATGGCAACATTACTCAGACCGCTTGTAATATCACAGTGAGAACAATGACTTGAGGACCCGATTTATTCATTTCAATGAATACAAATAACCCTAACCCGTTGTACCATAATGGCTTTTAACCATGCACTATTCTAAGCCAAATCCTTTGGGTTTTTAGTATTTTCCTTTCGGGGGAAAATACTTAACAGAGCATGTAGCTTTTAGAAAATAACTATACAAATGTATATACAATGATCTCAATAGTTTTGGCCATCTATCAAGTTAAACCGTAACAAATAAAACAGTTTACAAAATGTGGTTCCGAAAATCCAGCAATACTACAACAGTCTCAAGCATCATTTGCAATAGAGAAATATAGCCCAGTAAATAGCCCGGTACAGGGATGTAGCTCAGTTGATAGAGCATGGCGTTGCAGGGTTCGATTCCCACAGGGGGTATGAAGAAAAAAAAAATGCACTAACTGTAAGTCGCTCTGGATAAGAGCGTCTGCTAAATGACTAAAATGTAAATGTAAAAAATGTAAATGTTCAACAGACCCACAAAATACAAAGACTGTACACGTGTTAAAGGTGGCAGAACAAGCAGGCAATATATTTGTCCCAAATGGCACCCTATTCCCTATACAGTGCACTATTTTTGACCATAGTGCACTGTAGGGTGCTATTTTGGACATGTCCAATAAGATCTGCATACATACACCATGACAATCGTTAACGTTATTGATACCACCTCACAACATCAAGGGCTATGAGCGTGTTGAGTTCAATTCAGTTCCGTAATGAGTAACGTAAATACTTCCGATAAAACGCTTTGTGTGATAGTGTATTTCTACATTAATGTGAATGCATCAAGTCATAAACATGATGGTTTAACCAACACTAGGGTTGCAAAATCCCAGTAATTTCCCCAAGAGTTATAAACACAATTTAACTAACAATTCCAGTAACATTCCAAGAGTTATAAACACAATGGTTTAACTAACAAAGGGTTGCAACATTCCCAGGTTTCTGAAAAATCCTGGAAGCAGGAGGGTTAACACGGGCACTGTAGAAGGCAATTAGTTGTTCTTGGTAAAAATCTACCAATCCAACCAACAAACAGCATATTTATTAATAACACTTTTCTCCGACAGGAAGTAAAAATATGTATCTTGAAATGTATACAATCAAGACTGGCTTGTGACCAGCAGGCAATCATAGCAGACCGGGATTCAACCCAAGGCGTGGTATAGGACAGTGCAGCGCATTACACTGACTTTTAAAGGTAATTGTCTTTTTGAGCCGACGTGTAATATGAATATTGATCATTTTTGCCACGTATTTTGCAGTATGGTGCAGTACCAATATAGAGGCCGCCTCTTTTAAAAGGGGATCGCGCTGTGGCAGTTGAGAAATACGCCAAGCGCGTCAACAACACCGACAAATACATTTGTATAATCTTTTATTTTGAAGGTAAGCGGGTGGAAAAACACCACATTCAACTGAGTAATGTTTTCGGAGTACGTACATACGTTCGCTAAAATGTGTTTTCACAAACTTATGAAAAGTCCGCTAGCCTACAAGCTAATGTAGCCTGCTAGCTGGTAGCCCCATAACAACACTAGCTTCCTTAGCAACGGCCGGTGAGCAGCAGCTGTGAATGAATGAGACGTGGTAGCTGGCGATCTAGATCATGAAACTAATGAAACCAGACCAGGCGACTACTGGATTGTAACCGCCCTGCTACTATATATGTATATATATATATGTTGCGCTCACTTCGCGTCATGTCAAAATGGCGGCGTCCAAGCTCAAGAATCGCTGAGGTTGAATTCTTGATGTCTGACCCACGCATTCATTCTATCTTGTGAATTTAAATGAGAAAGTTACATTTGGTTGCATATGGCCTCAACTATACACCACTGGTTATTTTACTAAGATTTAAGATGTCAAGAAGCTATTACTACTAGCTAGCTACATTGACTAGCTTGGTTCACAATGTAAACAAAAGCAACGTGTGTATATAGAGGATCATTTAGTCCAACCACTATCGATTAATATAGTACAGTAGGGGAAAATAGAATACTCTTTCCCCTCTGCTCTCAAAACAACGTGCCCTGGTAGAATGTCACATTGACATGGCAAAGCAAGGGGAAGCTTATAGTGGAGCTGAAGTGTTACGTTGATGAATGTATTCAGTGGCCAGTTTATTAGGTACACTACCCTGTTCACGAAAATGGTTAGCGCCTACAGACAGTGAGTCAAGTGGCTGTGGCTTGCTATATAAAGCAGGCATCGAGGCATCCAGTTACTGTTCCATTGAATGTTAGGTCACTCGTTTTGCCTATTCTAAGTGACAGCATGGTATGATCATTGGTGCCAGGCACGCCGGTTCCAGTATCTCAGAAACATCCGGCATCCTGGGCTTTTCACACATGACAGTGTCTAGGGTTTACCGAGAATGGTGCAACAAACAAAAAAACATCCAGTCATCCGAATGGGCTATTGCAGCAGGGCACGCGATCACCAACATTGGACAATTGAGGAGTGGAAAAACGTCGCCTGGTCCGACGAATGCCGATTCCTGTTTTGTCAGGATCTGGCGTAAGCAGCAAGAGTCCATGGCCCCATCCTGCCTGGTGTCAACGGTACAGGCTGGTGGTGGTGGTGGTGTAATGGTGTGGGGAATGCTTTCCTGGCACACGTTAGGTCTCTTGATACCAATTGAGCAACATTTGAACACCACACCTTGTAGAATCCATTTCCCAAAGAATTGAGGCTGTTCTGGAGACAAAGGGGGTCTGACCCGGTACTATATGGGTGTACATAATAAACTGTCCACTGAGTGTATATCCTATTGTATTTTGAGATATTTATTGTGAATTTGTAATCGTATATTATTATTATTATCATCTATGAAATGGTAGCAGTTGACAGAAGTTTGCCAAATGAGTCAACAGCAAGACAGAAGCACTGACATAAATACAATTTTCTATCTTTATTTTGAAGGTCTCATCTGTCTAACGCGCTTTGGATTGAATCCTGGCCATACATCTATGGCCCAACAACAAATCCCCAAAAGGTTTCCTCTCAAGTCATGCTTTAACATTGGAATGGATTATGAACAATTAAGAAACAATATCAAAGAAATCACAAAAGCATTTAAGCGCTTTGTCTCAAAAATCATGAAATGTATCTTTTCTAAAACACAATTTCTCTCATCCTCTAGCTGGCAGCTAAGGAAGGCTTTTCAATAAAATAAAATGAAATAAGTGCATTTTTATTTGCATAGTATTTTTGCTCTTTAGGATATCTGAACTAAGGACCAGGGCCCGGTTTCCCGATAGCGATGTAACTTAGTCTTATGAGTGTATAAAAAAAAATGCATCTAATGATGCACTTAGCTGGTCTGGGGCAGTCAGTAAACAACTTTAACAATGGTTTTGGTTTTGCTCCTACGAGGGTTCTAACAATGAACTTAGCCTTAAGATGCTTTTGAGAAGCTGGACCCAGAGCAGAGATTTCCTAGTTCTGTACCATTATACGGGAGTGGTTGGTCAACAGGTGTATGACAGAGGCAGGGCTTCAATCCAAGGCCCATTGCCGACAAGCGTACTGCACTCGACTTTTAATGGTAATGTGCGCTTGAGC
This sequence comes from Coregonus clupeaformis, assembly GCF_020615455.1. Classification (NCBI taxonomy): domain Eukaryota; kingdom Metazoa; phylum Chordata; class Actinopteri; order Salmoniformes; family Salmonidae; genus Coregonus; species Coregonus clupeaformis. The sequence continues at coordinate 19,564,712 of NC_059202.1, read as the reverse complement.
CGACATCCACAGCGTTTACTGTAAAAGCCGATCTCTGAACGTCAGGGAAATGGCCTTTTACAGGCCCATTGTTGCAGTGCGCTTGTCAACAGCCTTAGATTGAAATTCCTCCCAGTGTGTGAGAGTTTCTCTATTCCCCCTCCTCCTTGATGCGCTGCTGCTTGTTGCGTCGGGAGTCCAGGTCGAAGGAGAAGTCGGACCAGTCATCGCGCGGTGGGAATGAGATGGTCTGGCGCAGGGTGAAGCGCACAGCGTCGATGACCCGCTCGCTCCGGGCCTCGGAGGACCCTAAGCTGACGGTGGAGGCCCCGCCGGAGGTACGTAGGATGTGGGGAGGAGGGGAGAACTCCATGCTCTGCCGGTGCTCCATGATGCCCTTCCAGATGATGTGCTGAAACTCCTGGGGGATCTTCAGCCGGGACAGGTCCTGTGGACGGGGACGACATCACACACTGGGGGTTAGTCTCTTTAGCCTTGTTTAGTCTTCTTTCTCTCAGGATAGGCACAGGGCCCCAGGCGGCCCAAAAGGCCAGGGCCCCAGGCGGCCCAAAAGGCCAGGGCCCCAGGCGGCCCAAAAGGCCAGGGCCCCAGGCGGCCCAAAAGGCAATAGTCTTACATCAGATAGACGACTCCATCTGCACTGATAGTTCATGGCAACGCTGACACGTTAGTAATACTTCTACCCCCCCAAAAAAAGGCAATAGGATTTTTTAAAAGAAGAGAAGAAAAAAAAGAAACAATATCAATATAAATAAAAAATTAAAATTAAAAATATACTCTAAACATATATTTTATTTTATTGTAAAGTGGTTGTCCCACTAGCTATCATTAGGTGAATGCACCAATTTGTAAGTCGCTCTGGATAAGAGCGTCTGCTAAATAATGTAAATGTAATGACGCCCTCTCCCGGAAGACAATGCTCTCAGGCTCAGAGTCAGGCAGCCCAAAAAATGAAGCGCAGTGCAGGTTCGCATACAGAAATAGACAAGACGACTTCAGATATAAATATTTTTTCATTTATTTGTTCTTGCTTACACGAAGGCTCAGGCCTCTTGAAGCCACCCGACCCTTCTCTCTGAGTTTAACAGATGCAGTGCGTGTGACAGGCAAGGCCTCACCTCCAAGTTATAGTTCTCGATCTGGTAGATGTTGGTCAGGCCCTGTGCTGTGAAGTAGTCCAGGCAGGCTGCGCAGCCCAGCCGCAGAAGAAAGCTGCAACAGGAAACGGAGAGGGGGGAACAGGTCAGTAGTGAAAATAAAAATAGCACCTCAGCATTCTTGTGCAACAGTGTGTTAGACAAGAATGGCCAACAGTAGAGAGATGTCTTGTCAGGTGCAGGCACTCCTTGTAGAGTGGTTCAGGTTTTGGTGACAAACTATCGATTGGAGACGCTATAGAGCCGTGTTGCAAAAGTTCTGTCAATATTGCGCGTCTCGTCCTGACTTTATAGTGCCCACAACTGTCCAAGAGCATTAACAGATGTGTGGTTATCAGTGGTGGCTGGTGCCACTAAAATCGGAGGACGGGCTCATAGTAATGCCTGGAATGGAATTAATGGAACAGTATCAAAACAGAGATGGATACCATAAGTCATTCCATTCCAGCCATTACTATGAGCCATCCTTCCTTCACCAGCCTCCACTGGCGGTTGTTTAGCTAGGTACCTGGAGATGCTGCTGTCCATGGGGTAGGGAGGCGGGGGGGTGCAGTGAGAGCTGGGCACCATGGGTAACTGAGGCTGCAGGACGTGTGCGGGGCTCAGGGCCGACATGTCAGCATTCATAGCCATGTGGCCCATCATCGGAGTCACTACAGAAACCAGAGATAGATCAGTTTTATCTCTATAAAGGAAGCAATCTACTGCCACGTGGCCCATCATCGAAGTCACTAGAGAATCAAACAGACTAGTGTGAGCGACTTTTAAAATGGGGCAATCTGCCGTTTTTTAAAATTTCAAATGTATTATCTCCAGCACCATACCATAGTTCAGATATTATGTAGATGAGGTGCAGTGAACGTCACTAGAGAAACAAGCTTCCGTGAGCAGTACTCTTATAAAGCGACAATCTGTCATTCGTTTTTCAGCCCGCCCACCTATTTGCCATAAAGCGAAGGGACGAGGCTGGACAAATGTAAGAACTCTTAACGTTCTCTGAGATTGTGTAATATCAACAGAAGATAGTGGGAGCGGGGCATCTCAACAACAATACGTGATTTGAAGGAGAGAGGCCCCAGAGGGGAGGAGCAGGGGAGGAACAGGGTCTCAACAGGGATCACATTGACCCATGGGAGGAAGCGTTCTGACAGGGGGGGCTGAGAGTTGTACAGTGGCCCCCTACACACCCCTCCCAGACAGGTACCGCTATCCTGCCTGACGCGTGTCACATGATCGGCCCAGAGGGGGCGTGGTACTGGAGATGGCGGAGGCGGGCAGTGGAGGTACGACAACGGCCCAGACACAGAAAGACTGGGAAAAAAACAAGCAGGGGTGGTGGAGGAAGGAGGACAGGCCAGGGGCCAGACAGGACAGGGGCCAGACAGGACAGGGGCCAGACAGGACAGGGGCCAGACAGGACAGGGGCCAGACAGGCCAGGGGCCAGACAGGACAGGGGCCAGACAGGCCAGGGGCCAGACAGGACAGGGGCCAGACAGGCCAGGGGCCAGACAGGCCAGGGGCCAGACAGGACAGGGGCCAGACAGGCCAGGGGCCAGACAGGCCAGGGGCCAGACAGGCCAGGGGCCCGACAGGACAGGGGCCAGACAGGACAGGGGCCAGACAGGACAGGGGCCAGACAGGCCAGGGGCCAGACAGGACAGGGGCCAGACAGGACAGGGGCCAGACAGGACAGGGGCCAGACAGGCCAGGGGCCAGACAGGACAGGGGCCAGACAGGACAGGGGCCAGACAGGACAGGGGCCAGACAGGACAGGGGCCAGACAGACAGAGAGTCGGGGGGGGCAGAATCTCTCACTATACAAAGGGGTAAGGCACACTTACTGTCATTCAGGCCTTGGGCCATGGAGGAAGGGGTGAGTGTGTTGCGTTGCTGGGGGTTGATGAGCTGGCTGACGGAGGGGAGCTTGTTGACCTTGCCGTGGGGGTGAGGAGGGGAGCTGGAGCCGTACGGCGGCTGAAGGGCCGTGGAGCTCCTGGGGCAGGGGAGAGGAGGATACAGCCCATTACTCTCATCCCCCCAGAGATCCCATCTTTAACGACAAAGGGTTAACCTGGCTGTTAGTTACATACAGTGGTAAACAACAAGAACAATATTTCAGTTTTACTGTTCAGTATAGTTAATAATATCTAATATAATATACCATTTAGCAGTTAACATTGACTGGGTTAGGTAATCAGTTTTACTGTTCAGTATAGTTAACAATATATAATAATAATATACCATTTAGCAGTTAACATTGACTGGGTAAGGTAATCAGTTTTACTGTTCAGTATAGTTAACATTGACTGGGTTAGGTAATCAGTTTTACTGTTCAGTATAGTTAACAATATATAATAATAATATACCATTTAGCAGTTAACATTGACTGGGTAAGGTAATCAGTTTTACTGTTCAGTATAGTTAACAATATATAATAATAATATACCATTTAGCAGTTAACATTGACTGGGTTAGGTAATCCGTTTTACTGTTCAGTATAGTTAACAATGATATAGATAATCAGTATACCGTTAGTACAGTTAACATTGACTGGGTAAGGTAATCAGTTTTACTGTTCAGTATAGTTAACATTGACTATAAGGTAATAATATACCATTTCAGCATAGTTAACATTGACTGGGTTAGGTAATCCGTTTTACTGTTCAGTATAGTTAACATTGATGTTAATAATCAATATACCATTTAGCAGTTAACATTGACTGGGTAAGGTAATCAGTTTTACTGTTCAGTATAGTTAACATTGACTGGGTTAGGTAATCAGTTTTACTGTTCAGTATAGTTAACATTGACTGGGTTAGGTAATCAGTTTTACTGTTCAGTATAGTTAACATTGACTGGGTAAGGTAATCAGTTTTACTGTTCAGTATAGTTAACATTGACTGGGTAAGGTAATCAGTTTTACTGTTCAGTATAGTTAATATTGACTGGGTAAGGTAATCAGTTTTACTGTTCAGTATAGTTAACATTGACTGGGTTAGGTAATCATTTTGACAGATTGTGTAGCTAACGTTATTCTCAAACATTAACCTTTCAAATTAATCTCTTACACGCCAATGTGTTTTCAACATTATCGGAAATGATTAAATTCAAGCATGCCACAGAAACTCAAAGCATATCTCTATGACTATAAAGTGTATGTTTCATCTAACAGTATGTGTTGTCTATGAGTGTAGATTTGGGCGTAGATTCAAATCAGATCAAGTGTTAACTGTCGATAGCAGATGTTTTGGCGTTGGAGCTGTCAGATCGGTGAGCAGCCGCTCTTGCGATTGTCACGAAGCCACACCTGCCCCACTCTCCTTAGAAGTTCAGAACAAGAAAGTCTAGGCTATATAGAAATGATGACACTCAAATAGAATATAAATAATTCAATGAAATTAGGATTTCTATCAGCCTAATCAAGGTGTAGATTACATCACACATTCCTGTGTTCCAATTTATAAACAGGTCTGCATGGGATTTCTGTTAATGCAACTCAGTGCAGCCAATGGGGCGGCAGGTAGCTTAGTGGTTAAGAGCGTTGTGCCAGTAACCGAAAGGTCGCTGGTTCTAATCCCTGAGCCGACTAGGTGAAAAATCTGTCGATGTGCCCTTGAGCAAGGCACTTAACCCTAATTGCTCCTGTAAGTCGCTCCGGATAAGAGCGTCTGCTAAAAAAAAAAAAAAGACTAAAATGGCAATGTCCGCTTTAGGTGTAACGCCAGGAACCGCTTGTGGATTGGACAGCTCTAACGCAGTACCGCCACCGCCAAAACAACCGCTATGCAGATGTCGGATAAAGCTGATCTGATTGAATAGAGCCCTTAGTAGGATAATGGGCTTTAGCTGAGGTTCCTTGTTTTGCAGATGGAGAGGAAAAAAGGGGAAATGGAGAAGGAAAGTCAAAGCAGAAAATACATTTATTGAGTTTTGACAGACCAAAGTGCAACAGCCATGTATCACAACAATCTGTTTCAAACAACGGTCACAAAAGCAAGTTCTCCGTAGAATCTGCTCTCTGTCCATAAAGCAAGTTCTCCATAGAATCTGCTCTCTGTCCATAAAGCAAGTTATTCATAGAGTCTGCTCTCTGTACATAAAGCAATATGTTTGTCATGTATCTGTCAATCCTAAATAAATGCTAAATATCTTTCAGAAAATTCAAAGATCAAATGGGTCAAAAACAAACAAACTGTCCAGCAGTGACTTTATACAACATGACCAGCATTATCAAAGTTATCTTCATAATAAAATCTCTCCCCATTAGATTACTAAGTCCACGTCCCAAATAGCACCCTATTTCTTCTTTATGCACTACTTTTGACCAAGACCCATAGATAGGGATCTGGACCCATAGATAGGGCTCTGGACCCATAGATAGGGCTCTGGACCCATAGATAGGGATCTGGACCCATAGATAGGGCTCTGGACCCATAGATAGGGATCTGGACCCATAGATGGGGATCTGGACCCATAGATGGGGATCTGGACCCATAGATAGGGCTCTGGACCCATAGATAGGGCTCTGAACCCATAGATAGGGATCTGGACCCATAGATAGGGATCTGGACCCATAGATAGGGCTCTGGACCCATAGGGCTCTGGTAGACAATAGGGTACCATTTGGAACGCACGTTTAGGTTTGAGTCCAGCTCCAATGAGAAAACAAAAAGCTAGATAAAGTGAAAGCTTAAGAGAACTCAAAGACAAGATAAGTCTTGTAGAAAAACACTAGTGCTTGGTTCCTGACAAGCCCCAGCCAATAGGAGGAGAGGTCAGCCGAGAGGCGGCTACTATGCATGTGCAATGTGTTCTGACTGCAATACAAGTAGACTGTGTCCCTGTCCGTAACTCAATTACTAACTTCATTTTTACCATAAGCAACACATAAACCTAAAAAGCAACAAAGACATGAATGGGGCTTTTAAACATGATGTCCTTGATGAGCCGTATGACCTCATCTCTGACCACGGGGCCCCGTGGGGCTCAGCTGGTAGAGCATGGCGCTTGCAACGCCAGGGTTGTGGGTTCGATTCCCACGGAGGACCAGTACGAAAAAAGTACGCACTGGATAAGAGCGTCTGCTAAATGACTCCCAATGTAAAATGTTTAATGAAACAAACTGATCAAATGAATTGAATAACTCTAGCGCAGTCTGCTGTTTGAGACTGGTGTTACCACATATTAGCTACAAAGTTTCTTTAAAAAATCTGGCATGCAAAAACATCTTAATTTATCACTTTAGAATGTGACAGCACCTTATCAGTAGACTGGTATGCAGAGTACTTGCCAGACAGACTAAAGTTGTAGCAAATTATTTGTGTTACATAAGTAATGAATAGAAAAAAATGTTTTATTTCATGAACATGAAGCACCAACAGACTGTTTATCTGTTTATTTAACTCTGTTTGGAGAATGTGAGAGTTTCAACAGAGACACAACCTCAGAGCAGGAACCCAGAGACAGAGCAGAGCGGGAGAGAGGGAGCGAAAGAGAGAGAGAGGGAGAAATAGAGAGAGCGAGAGAGAGGAGAGAGATAATTAGAAAGCACCCTGAAAGAGGGAGGAGAGAGGAGAGGTGAAAGAGGAGCCCCTAGTCTGATTGTGGCTGAGGTTTGAGGGGTGAGGAAACTGAAGGGAGGAGGAAGGAGGAGGCTGAAGGAAGGAGGAATGTGAGGATGAGGGGAGTCTCAGAAAATACTGCATCATCTCCTCTGCTCTGCTGCTAAGGGCTCCAGGAGCTCTGAACGTAGCCGGGCTTTAAGCAGACTGGAACCAGAGAGAGAGAGAGAGAGAGAGAGAGAGAGAGAGAGAGAGAGGGAAAATAAGGACTCACTTTAGGAGAGTAAGAAACAGGAAACAGACAAAGAAACCAATAGAAAGTCAAAAGTTGAGAGGAGAGAGTTTACAAAGTAGAGAAACGGAGCCATTTGGAAACACAGTATTTAAGAAGAAAATGAATGATGGCCATTTCAGTGTAGTGTGTGGTAACATTATCCCCCAGAAGAGGGCACTATTAGACAGCAATAGTATCACATCGGGAGACTCTTGACTTGACCTTCCAGAGTAAAAAATAAACAAGAAAATAAAAATATTTAATATTATTTGATAATGCTGTGAAGAACACCACTGGGGTTAGGAATAATCCAGGTGAAAGGTCATGGAGATGAGAGTAAAGCATCAGAATACAGAGCAGTATGTAGAGAAGAGGCATGAGGACCTGATTAGAGAACAATCTAGAACAGTCCAGTCAACTATGTAACAAACGACTTGAGCAGATTTTCAGTCCAGTACAGCTGTTGAGTGTTTTGAGTTTGAGGATATTGAAAATATCACCAAAACATAAATAGCGTAAAGTATAGTGTAGGCTAAATACTGTTCTGTTCTTATGAAACTAACCGGTGACAGCGTTGCAGCATTTAAAACCACTGGGCCCTGCCCTTACCTGCTGCACTGCCACATCCAGCCAGACTGTGGATGGGGGCGCCAGAGGGCAGGACGACAGAACCCAAACTACCAGTAAACCTAAAATAGGCTACGCCTAAAACTGGCTTTTCAAACCAGTATTTTTTCAAGCATTATGTCAGAGAGTCTGGCAGTTTACTAAATGAGAAACGATAACATAAGCAGTAATTATCATAGGGCGTCAAAGAAAGCAGCACACTATTTAAAACTATAATTTACAGATAACCGCCTTTTTCTCCCCAGCCCTTTAACTGAATGGGCGAGGACTAAGGGCAGGGGCGGACCGGCCATCTGGCATTTGCCCGAAATGGGCTGGTCCATATTTAGCCCAGTGGGCTGGTCTAACTTGTTTTTTTTAGCGCAAAACGATCATTATCTGGCTAATAAATGGGGCCGGTGTAGAGGCCTTCAGGAAATTTTTTGTCAACGTGTTAGAAATGCCAGGGCCGATTTCTGCTCCCAGGCCGCCCCTCACTGAGGGCAAGGGAGTGCAGCATTTGTGTTTGTGTATGACAGAGTATGAATACACTCAAGCCAATTACTGGGACTGACTGGATAATGGATTTGGAAACGGCTGTTGTTGTTGTGCAAACCTGGCAGAGCACCTAAAGGCGTTTCCATTAGTCTACGGAGGCTGGCCGAGCGTAGGTCCTGCTGCCCAGCCTTAGGTAACATCCCATAATATCCTAAACTCAGCTCTACATCACACAACCCTCTGAGAAGCAAATGCGTTATGCAACTTCTGATAAAATGTAGTGAGTGAGTAACCAAAAAGCAACAATTTTCATCTGTCAAAACAGCCACTGTCTTCATCCTTATCCAAATAGTCATCATGCTGGTGTATTCACTCAGCTCAAACATCATTACTGTAGTAATCAGAACCAATGTTACACAACCCTAAATCTTAACAGGCAAAATTCCACCAAACAAGCTATCATGCTCAATCAGGCTGGTGTTGAATCCAAAACAAAAAAGTAAAACTATCATTTCACAACTTAGGACTTTCCCTTAAATAAGCTTACTTCGCATGCTGCAGTACACAGTACACAGTCTTTCTTTAATTAATAGGCAAACAAGTTAAAATGTCAACCGTGAAGCATGCAGTTATGAGACAAAACAAGGAACCAGACCATGAAGTGAGGCTGAGGAGGACCTCGTTACCAGCTTAGTGGTTCACATCACACTAGTGTTTGTAAGCCTAGCTCAGTGGTTTCAGCTACTGGTTCTAGTTTTTTTACTGAACCTTTATATAGTTCTCCTTTATCTAATAGAACTGTCTGACAGGGAGGAGTACTCACTGTTTCTGCAGGATGTTCTGCTGCTGCTGCCTGTACGACTCCACAGTGTGCTGAGGCAGAAACTGCATGAGTTCCAAAGACTCTTTGATTTTCACCAGAATCTCATAGATTTCACGGCCTTTAATCTACAGGGGGGCAGAGAGAGAGAGAGAGAGAGAGAGGAGTTGGTTAGCAGCTGGGACATTCCACAATATTAATATAATGCACACAGAGACGTATATAATATTGTTTTATAGAAAGCATTCTCTACATGACCAAAAGTATGTGGACACCTGCTCGTCGAACATCTCATTCCAAAATCCTGGGCATTAATATGGAGTTGGTCCCCCACTTTGCTGCTATAACAGCCTCCACTCTTCTGGGAAGGCTTTCCACTAGATGTTGGAACATTGCTGCGGGGACTTGCTTCCATTCAGCCACAAGAGCATTAGTGAGGTTGGGCACTGATGTTGGGCGATTAGGCCTGGCTCGCAGTCGGCGTTCCAATTCATCCCAAAGGTGTTCGATGGGGTTGAGGTCAGGGCTCTGTGCAGGCCAGTCAAGTTCTTCCACACCGATCTCGACAAACCATTTCAAACCATGAAAAACACCCCAGACCATTATTCCTCCTCTACCAATCTTTACAGTTGGCACTATGCATTGGAGCAGGTAGCGTTCTCCTGGCATCCACCAAACCCAGATTAGTCCGTCGGACTGCCAGATGGTGAAGCGTGATTCATCACTCCAGAGAACACGTTTCCACTGCTCCAGAGTTCAATGGCGGCGAGCTTTACACCACTCCAGCCGATGCTCGGCATTGCGAATGGTGATCTTAGGCTTGTGTGCAGCTGCTCGGCCATGGAAACCCATTTCATTAAGCTCCCGACAAACAGTTATTGTGCTGACGTTGCTTCTAGAGGCAGTCTGGAACTCGGTAGTGAATGTTGCAACCGAGGACATACGATTTTTACGCGCTACGCGCTTCAGCACTCGGCGGTCCCGTTCTGTGAGATTGTGTGGCCTACCACTTCACGGATGAGCCGTTGTTGCTCCTAGACGTTTCCACCTCACAACAGCACTTACAGTTGACCGGGGCAGCTCTAGCAGGGCAGAAATTTGACGAACTGACTCACTGAGCTCTTCAGTAAGGCCATTCTACTGCCAATGTTTGTCCATGGAGATTGCATGGCTGTGTGCTCGATTCTATACACCTGTCAGCAACGGGTGTGGCTGAAATAGCCGAATCCACTAATTTGAGGTGGTGTCCAGATACTTTTGTATACATAGTATATATAACAGGGTTGGTTTTGCCAGTATGGACAGAGGACTTTTGTTCTGAAGTTCAGGCTCTTATTTTGAAATGCTCTCCATATAAATGTTTTCTTCCTCCTGTACCCAACAAGACTGTCATATGTTCATCTGGGTTCCAATTCTATTTCTATAGGACAGACAGTATCAGAACTTCACATGGTCAGTCAATACTGTATGGATCATCATGGGGTCATTTTAATTCCCTGGGGAAATCCCAGCAGAAGGAGAAGAGGAATGTGGCCAGACTGCAGACACTTACAGGCAGACAGAACACTTCCTCATCTGTGGATCTTCTCTTCTTGATGGAGGACATCTGGATCCCATGGGAGGCCTGGCGGAAGGCTGGGGAGGGGGACAGAAGCCTGGTAAGTACCTGGGCTGGTACACCTGGGATGATGGTAACTTTATCCTATGTATTAACCTCAGCAAGCATAGGATGGAAAACGAGCACAGAGCAGGAGGACGCAGCACAGAGCAGGAGGAGGCAGCACAGAGCAGGAGGAGGCAGCACAGTACAGAGCAGGAGGAGGCGGCACAGAGCAGGAGGACGCAGCACAGAGCAGGAGGACACAGCACAGTACAGAGCAGGAGGAGGCAGCACAGAGAAGGAGGAGGCAGCACAGGGGCTGGCAGCATGCAGTGTGAGAGACAGATAGAGTGTGGTATAATCAGAGGCAGTCAGTCAGTCCTCCACCAGCTCCCAGCACTACTTACGGCGTTTCATACCCTCACTGGTCTTTGTTCCATCAGTAACATGCTGCTTGCGGATGCTGTCCTCGTCCGCCTTACGGTCCCGGCCAGGGCACGCACAGATCCTGGCCTCGAAGCACCGCCGACCCAGCACCTGACCACTAGGAGGCAGGAGAGAGACAGACAGGTCAGTAACACTTATTTACCATCTATGAGGAGGTGGGACCCAATACGGACATTTCCCCAAAGTTCCTTTGTTTTTCATAAATCCCGTTTGGATTCCCACTCCTGATTCCGGGAATCCTCAAACTGGGGAAAGTTTCCCAGAAATTGTGCATCCCTAGTAACCACTGACAACACTAATGTCTTACTCTCTGGTTTCCAGGGTGACGATGATGAGGATGGGGCGTCGGTTCATGCCTCCCACACAGCTGGAGTTACACATGAAGTTATACAGGATGGTGGTGAACTCTGTGCCCACCTGGAAGAGAAGAGAGCAGCAGGTTAGTGAATTAAAACCTCAACCTCAATACATCTGGACATAAACAGAAATAAATGAATGACTGAGGGAAATGGTCAGTGGTTATAAAAACACAGTTACTACACATCTGACCATCTGGACATAAACACTGCCTTTTAAATATGACAGTGGTGGTAGTGTGCTGAGTGTCCCCTCCTGTAGCTCAGTTGGTAGAGCGTGGCGCTTGCAACGCCAGGGTTGTGGGTTTCGATTCCCACGAGGGGGGCCAGTATGAAAAATGTATGCACTAACTGCACTGTAAGTCGCTCCGGATAAGAGCGTCTGCTAAACGACTAAAATGTTCAGTCCAGAGCCAGGACTGATGGAGGACACAGTATGGGTCCAGTAGGGGTGAGGGGATATTGAGGACACCAGCTGCTGGGCTGACAGTCAATGACTGATTGGATGAGGGGGTATGGGGGCTATGAGAGGGCCAGTACGTGTCTCGGCCAGGTTTACAGAAGTTCAGGGGCTGCGGTGACCCCGTCTGAGACACGTAGGGTGTTGCAGACGGATAGATAGAGTGGTGGTTGTGACACCGTGATGACAGAGGGGACAGGGGAGAGACAAGGTGGACAGGCAGGTGGACAGGGGTTGGAGACTGTCTGTCGCCGGGGGGTGGGGGGCTTGGTGGTGACAGGGCTTACTCTACACTGCCTGGGGGGGGCTTGTAAGGAGGGCAGACAGGAGAGAACTGTAGCCTACCTGGGGGGGCTCGTAGGGGACCAGCACACTCTGACGGCCCGTGATGGAGTCCTCCAGATACTGGGAGTGGCTGTTACCCTCCACTCGGATCAGGTGACTGGGAGGGGCTATCTGACCTACAAACACAACATACCATAAGCTTATCAAATAGCAAAATATGTTGCATGTTCATATCAGAGAAGATCAATTAGAGATCAATGGTTCATCAAAGGTATTTGAGTTAATAATGTCATGGTACAGGAAGCATCTGAGGAGTAAAGGTTAGTTAATAATGTCATGGTACAGGAAGCATCTGAGGAGTAAAGGTTAGTTAATAATGATAATAATAATAGTGATCCAAAACATTGGTAACTAAATGCTCACTGCAAGGAGCATTTCCTGAGAGCGATAAGTTAACTAGCGGTCGTTGAACTCAAACAGCAAAATATGTTGCATGTTCATATGTGACTCAACACCTATACGTGGGCTTAATGTCCAAAATAAGATGTTCAGTTTTTTACAGTTTATAAAAAGATATTATGTTATCAACAGTGCTTTAGGAGTGTCTGAGAGACATATAACTAACTAACCGTCGTTGAACTCGCGGCTGAGCTCGTGGTTGGGGCAGCGTTTGACCACCTCGGTGACGTGCTCTGCCTTCTTGTAAACGGGCATGGCTCTGATAACAGCGCCCTGCGGGGGGTTGGTCAGCACCTTGATCTGGATGGGACACGTCTTGGCGATCTGACAGTACAGCTTCTTCAGCTCTGTAGAGTACTGGGGGAGAGAGAGAGAGAGAGAGAGAGAGAGAGAGAGAGAGAGAGAGAGAGAGAGAGAGAGAGAGAGAGAGAGAGAGAGAGAGAGAGTGGAATCCTTCAAAGTTCAACACAAAATAGAAACCTCATCAGGAGCCGCTTGTCATCAACATAATTTAACATGAACATGAACTTTACCAAAAAGTGTACAAAATGCAGTACTGCAGAGAGACAAGAGAGTTCAAAGGGTTAGATTCCTAGACTAACCAATTCAAAAAAAAGGTCACATTTTAAATGTCAGGCCCAGGACAGTCAAAACTAAGAACTACAAAGTAGGTGAATCTTCTGGAAATGGAGCATCTGGAGCCACTGACCTTTAGGACCACAGATAAATCAACACATTCTAGCCTTCAAATCAAATCAAAATCTGTAGCACAGAGGGTTAAAGACAGGTCTGTGATTATGGCCTAAAACATGCACACCCACCCACACACACACGCTCTTCATCAGTGATATGTGTGTGTGTGTGTGGGCAGGGCGACCATTTTGGTGAGAGCAGATTCGTTCAATCCAAAGCCAACATGTAAAGAATATGAAAGAATGCATCAGTGATTTTCTGAAGACGTAAAGGCAGTTAGCGATGCCGAAAACAGTTAGCGATGCCGAAAACAGTTAGCGATGCCGAAAACAGTTAGCGATGCCGAAAACAGTTAGCGATGCCAAAACAGTTAGCGATGCCGAAAACAGTTAGCGATGCCGAAACAGTTAGCGATGCCGAAAACAGTTAGCGATGCCGAAAACAGTTAGCGATGCCGAAACAGTTAGCATGCCGAAACAGTTAGCAATGCCGAAACCAGTCTCTTGAGGTGCGCAATTGAAATTAGAACATCCAATTAGAACATGCAATTTTGTTGTTTTTCTATAAATAATTGTTTTAAGGCCCTGTTCATAAACCATTTCGTGGGTCGTTCCAAAACCACTTGCGGGCATTTGTTTACACCTTGTTCAGTCATGTTACCTCGGCTAGCTAACAACTTGGTTACTTCACCAGTAGTCTACTGAATGTAGCCATGGTAACATTACCAGTACATCTAAACATCTGGGGACACACAGACAGAAAGGAAAATGGATATCTTCTTCAGGAGATCAATGATCACAGCAGTGAATGACTCATCTCTTACATGTTGTCACTCAAACGGGACACTCTTAAAGAGACAGTGTAGAATTTAATGTAATGCATTTCAATAGGTAGTGCTTTTAAACAATGTAGAAACATATTCCACAAATGACTGAAACTGATTTCTGTATCAACATTTGAGCTTTTTTATAATTGCTACCCATTAAAAATGTTAATGTAAAGCCCTGTGTGTGTGTGTGTGTGTGTGTGTGTGTGTGTTTGATTGTTGTTAGATGGGACACACCTAGCTAATGTCTCTTGGTAGTTGGGCTCAGGGGCAGTAGCCAGCCACTTCTGAGGAGTGGTGCAATAAAATGGACCCCCTCCCTCCAGGGACAATTTAATTGGCCTTCCTCCTTTAACTCTGGACCTGGATTTCATCTTCAAGACATGGGGACACGACACAGTGTTGCAATCTGATGGCCAAGGTAGGCAGAGGTTCCTCATAGCACTGTATGTCTCGGTCTCAATCCAACAAGGACTCAATGACACTCATCGTGTGTTTCGTCATGAGTCTTCCTGGCTCTTACTGTAGAAATGAGGTCAGAGGTGGTTACCACAGTAACCACCACTACCTGGCTGACACAGCATCTGACTAAGCAGTGTCACTGACCGCAGGAATGGAAGTTTCCTCACTGAAAGACTTGTCATCCACAACGCTATGGTGCTACCTGACTAATGGGACAGTCAGAGGTTGAATCATTCCCAAACACAGAAGGGGTCAGTCAGAGGTCATCTGCCCAAAGGGTCAGTCAGAGGTCATCTGCCCAAAGGGTCAGTCAGTGGTCATCTGCCCAAAGGGTCAGTCAGTGGTCATCTGCCCAAAGGGTCAGTCAGTGGTCATCTGCCCAAAGGGTCAGTCAGTGGTCATCTGCCTAACTGGCACTGTAAGAAGGTAGAAAGGCCATCAAAGAAAACAGTCAGTTGATTCTTCCAGACATAACCATACTTCTCAGATTCCTGCTGCTGCTTTGTAAGCATTCATATTACGTCCCAAATGGCCCCCTATTCCCTATATAGTGCACTACTTTAGCCCATGGGCCCTGGTCAAAAGTAGTGCACTATAATATAGGGAATAGGGTACAATTTGGGACGCACCCCAGTGTTTAATCCCTCCAGTGAAGAGAACATGATGGAAAACTTTGCCTGTCAGGTTCACTTCTGTTCTGAAGGGGGACAAAGTCCTGTGAAGATTGTGAAAAGGTCCCGGGGCAGTGTTCGGTGCGCTAGAACAATGCAGTCCTGTGAAGATTGTGAAAAGGTCCCGGGGCAGTGTTCGGTGCGCTAGAACAATGCTACATTAAATTCCATCTCTACTAAGTTGTGTTCCATTGAAAGGAGCCCATCCCAGCAGCTGTCTGACTTTTTATATTATTACACAATCTAGCTTTTACTTGGCAAGGAAACGTCTCCTCTCTTCTCCTTCGTGCCAGGACGATCCATCTAGCTAGCACTCCCTTTCCTTTCATCAAGAGTAGCTCCTCCAACACACACACACACACACACACACACACACACACACACACACACACAGGAGAGAGGGGGAGAGAGAGGGGGAGAGAGAGAGAGAGAGGGGGAGAGAGAGAGAGAGAGAGAGAGAGAGGGGGAGAGAGACAGAAAGAGATATGCTAACTCTGTGTTGTTGTTTTTATCACACTGCTTTGCTTTATCTTGGCCAGGTCGCAGTTGTAAATGAGAACTTGTTCTCAACTGGCTTACCTGGTTAAATAAAGGTGAAATAAAATAAATAAAAAATAAAATGCCGTAAAGGGGGGATTCAGTGCTTGTGAATAATTTCAAAACTGACCATTCATTTAGCGAAGGACAACAATACATGGTAACATAAAGCATTCTCAGTATCTCAGCCACGATCGAGGCAGAAGACAACAGTTGTTTAAGACTGGTGCCATCCTGTAGGTTAACACACACACCGCCAGCCAGATGAAAATCAACCATCACAGGCCTCAAGCCACAAACTTTGAGCGACTATGTGCTGCTGGCGGTATGTTTGCTACGGAGCTGCTGCCGAAAGGGAAACACTCACAGTGGCCCCCCAGTGGCCCTCTTCTCCTCTCCCAGGAAGGGCGCGGTACTCTCTCATGTGTTACTATGTAATTATGAGCCATTCACAATATGAATGACACACACACACACACACACACACAGGGAAAACACTGCTAACACAATACATAGCCGCTTAAATCACAACAGTGCGTCCCAAATGGCTCCCTATTCCCTATATAGTGCGCTACCATAAGGCTCTGGTCTAAAGTAGTGCACTATGTAGGGAATAGGGTGCCATTTGGGACAAAGTCAGCCATTTAAAAAGGGTACTACACCTAAAATGTCTCAGAATGTCTGCCCCACGTGGAAGATGGGTGAATTGCAACAGCACTAGGCTGCATTCAAAACAAATCTCCCCGCATCCCATTTCCCGTAACATGGCGGAGACTCGCGTTTCAGCCGTTTACTTTCGAACAGCTGTAAAAACGATATTTTCTGTTATTGAGAAGATATTTCACAGCGATTTAGATGGTACAATGATTCCCTACACTATACAGTGCTTGTTTTCTCATAGGGCGGCAGGTAGCTTAGTGGTTAAGAGCGTTGTGCCAGTAACCGAAAGGTCGCTGGTTCTAATCCCCGAGCCGACTAGGTGAAAAAACTGTCTGTGCCCTTGAGCAAGGCACTTAACCCTAATTGCTCCTGTAAATCGCTCTGGATAAGAGCGTCTGCTAAATGACCAATTTATTTTTTATTTTATTATAATCTGAAATTGAGCGAACAGTGTAGAATTTTTGCCACCAGGAAATGACAGAGCGATTTCTCCATTGGCCACTTGACCCGATTTCCACTAGATAACACAGCCACAAAGTCAGAACAGCTTTCCCATTTTGACAACAGATGCCGTTCCGGCGGGAGAAATCAATAGGCGAATATCACAGCCAATCACAACACTGGCGGATAAGTAATACTGTGAAACACTGTCATTCCACTGTTATTGCAGATATATTATGGACTTTTCATGAAATTACAATGCAAAAATTCTAAAATGCTTTGGGAGAACCAGGTAGCGTGAGGACATAGCTCCACAGACAGACAGACATACACTATAGTTGACTACTCAGACAGTCAGCCAGTCACTACAGTTGACTACTCAGACAGTCAGCCAGTCACTACAGTTGACTACTCAGACAGTCAGCCAGTCACTACAGTTGACTACTCAGACAGTCAGCCAGTCACTACAGTTGACTCCACTTACAGGCTTGACAAGGAGTCAAGAGAGAAGAAAATTGGAGCGTTGTTATTTTTAATGAATAAAAACACTAAGCTTCTGTCTGTGGCAGGTTGGTAGGTGACTTGGTGTTTTTTTTAATCAAGAGTAAAAACCGTGACTTGTTTGATTTGTTAAAGTTGATCAATGACATTCTTTAGAAAAGCCACCCCCAACACCTTGTCCTTCCTGACACCAAAGACCGTTCCAACTGTGTGCACCAGATAGATACAATGAATCAAACCCTCTTTTTCATCCCCTGTAACTGCAATGGACAACATCATGTGTGATCATGAGACATCCTGTATATTTCAAATGGTTGCAACTTGCGTGTAATGCACATTCATTAGCCTACCGAAGACACACACGCGCACAGTGCAGCACACCTGCATAACTGTGTGTGTCTGTGTGTCTGTGTGTGTCTGTGTGTGTCTGTGTGTTTCTGTGCGACTGTGTTTCTACTCCATCTCTCACCAGAGGTACTCCAACCCAACACACACAAACAGACTGTTCTCCTCCCAGCAACACGTCTCAGGTACAGGTTGAGACAGGCCTATGCTGTGGCGTTCCTTCCCCCTGGTGGCTGCGGGCTCATGCCAAATCAAGTCCTGACAGAGCTGGGCCTTTAAACAGGCAGGGCTTGGCGCCTCCAGTCTTGTCCTCTTCATACCTGACATGTAGCATCATGTCTTCAGCAGCTTCTCACCAACTTGGCTCAATTCTACCAAAATGCAAAAAGGAGGGTTTGTCTTTTATTTTATTTTCTGTCCAGAGGAGAAACACCTGCCTCTTGTTGAAGAAGAAGAAACAGGAATGAACTAATATAAAATCTCCTCCTTGTTAGCGATTTATTTCCTGTGAAACCATTTCATCGTTTTTTCATCACATGTTTTGGAAGACATGTTCCTGAAAACATAATCCAAAAGAGGAAAAAGTATTTCTGTGTGTTGCAAAGATAATTTGGGAAGCAGTGTCGAAAGGTAGCTCTCACTAAGAACATCAGCGTACAAAAATCTCTGCAATGGTTGTAGAAACGTATGACGCTGCCATCCCAGGTGTCTGGGTAACGTTGTACTGGGATGTGACATGTTTATCTAGCCAGATCTGGGATGGTGGCCAGGGATAAGAATCTGTCACTCTTGGGATTAGCCAATTCGTTTTTAGAGCTACAGTTTAACAACCAATCACATCCCTGTGATAAGTAGTGAGCGTTGCTACATCCAAAAGTGAACGTCAACACATCAACTGCCGTGCTATCATTCAATACGAACAGAGGGGTGTGTTAGCAGAAAAAGTATTTTATTAACAAATACATTAGTTTTACATAACTTTTTGTTGCAGTTTTACAGCTAATTTCCTGCAATTCTACACATTTTGCCATGACTTATTCCATGTCAATATGATATCTGACTGAGAGTGGCTAACAAAATCAATGGGGGCCCCCTGGAGGTCAGGGCCCCTGGAGGTCAGGGCCCCTGGAGGTCAGGCCCCCTGGAGGTCAGGGCCCCTGGAGGTCAGGCCCCCATGGAGGTCAGGGCCCCTGGAGGTCAGGGCCCCTGGAGGTCAGGGCCCCCTGGAGGTCAGGGCCCCCTGGAGGTCAGGGCCCCTGGAGGTCAGGGCCCCCTGGAGGTCAGGGCCCCTGGAGGTCAGGGCCCCTGGAGGTCAGGGCCCCCTGGAGGTCAGGGCCCCTGGAGGTCAGGCCCCTGGAGGTCAGGGCCCCTGGAGGTCAGGGCCCCTGGAGGTCAGGGCCCCCTGGAGGTCAGGGCCCCCTGGAGGTCAGGGCCCCCTGGAGGTCAGGGCCCCTGGAGGTCAGGGCCCCCTGGAGGTCAGGGCCCCTGGAGGTCAGGGCCCCTGGAGGTCAGGGCCCCCTGGAGGTCAGGGCCCCTGGAGGTCAGGGCCCCCTGGAGGTCAGGGCCCCTGGAGGTCAGGGCCCCTGGAGGTCAGGGCCCCCGGAGGTCAGGGCCCCTGGAGGTCAGGGCCCCCTGGAGGTCAGGGCCCCCTGGAGGTCAGGGCCCCCTGGAGGTCAGGGCCCCTGGAGGTCAGGGCCCCCTGGAGGTCAGGGCCCCCCGGAGGTCAGGGCCCCTGGAGGTCAGGGCCCCTGGAGGTCAGGGCCCCTGGAGGTCAGGGCCCCCTGGAGGTCAGGGCCCCCTGGAGGTCAGGGCCCCCTGGAGGTCAGGGCCCCTGGAGGTCAGGGCCCCTGGAGGTCAGGGCCCCCTGGAGGTCAGGGCCCCCTGGAGGTCAGGGCCCCTGGAGGTCAGGGCCCCCCGGAGGTCAGGGCAAGGTTTTTTAAATTACATTATTTATGACTGAGGCCTCGTGTCCTCATATGTAGCTATGGCCCATTATAGCCTGGGTAACCTCCTAATGCCACTGCTGCTGTATAACGGTGTTCCATTATAGCCTGGGTAACCTCCTAATGCCACTACTGCTGTTTAACGGTGTTCCATTATAGCCTGGGTAACCTCCTAATGCCACTACTGCTGTTTAACGGTATTCCATTATAGCCTGGGTAACCTCCTAATGCCACTGCTGCTGTATAACGGGGTTCCATTATAGCCTGGGTAACCTCCTATTGTTCAGGGAAGAAAACACGGTCAATAATAATAATAAAAAGCAGTTTGAAAATGGGCCTTTTCCAGACTGCAGCATTATGGAGAAATAATTTATTTTAAACCCTGGCTTCTTTCTTTCCCTTCTCCCTGATGTTGTTTCCCAGCTGTATGTTTGAGGGCTTGTGTCTCTCAGTTCGGGGCGAGTCTAGACAGGTTCGTTGACATAAACAAGTCTCAGCCCCATCTCTAAGGCGTGGGACGAGCCCTGGCCCCGCAGATGTTCCCGGGACAGGTTGCGTCTTGCCTAACGCTGTTCCCAGGAACACTCTTCTCTTTGAGCGGTTGGTTCTCTGAGAGGGCCCTCCTCCTGCGGTGAAATGGGAGACGCCACGGCAGTCGAGAGCTAAAAGCTCAACTCCCTCAGAACAAAGACGGAGCACCGAGGCACGCGAACGTACACACACACACAGAGCTCTCTCACACCCCGTGCCAGCCCCGAGCGCAGGGATCAGCAGAGGTTTCCACACTTCTCTCCAGGTCCTCAATCCATTACAGTAATCCTCCCCCCGAGCCCTACACAGCCCAGACCATCATCACATTCCTCCACTCTACCTGAGACCTAGGAAGTGGCTCAAACGGCACCCTATTCCCTCTTGTCAAAAGTAGTGCACTACAAAGGCAAAATGGTGCCGTTTGGTATGCAAGCCTAGCCTACCTGGTGGCAGGTAACACACTAGACAAACCCCACCTCACGCTGTTTAACCTCACACTAGACAAACCCCACCTCACGCTGTTCAACCTCACACTAGACAAACCCCACCTCACGCTGTTCAACCTCACACTAGACAAACCCCACCTCACGCTGTTCAACCTCACACTAGACAAACCCCACCTCACGCTGTTCAACCTCACACTAGACAAACCCAACCTCACGCTGTTCAACCTCACACTAGACAAACCCCACCTCACGCTGTTCAACCTCACACTAGACAAACCCCACCTCACGCTGTTCAACCTCACACTAGACAAACCCCACCTCACGCTGTTCAACCTCACACTAGACAAACCCCACCTCACGCTGTTCAACCTCACACTAGACAAACCCCACCTCACGCTGTTCAACCTCACACTAGACAAACCCCACCTCACGCTGTTCAACCTCACACTAGACAAACCCCACCTCACGCTGTTCAACCTCACACTAGACAAACCCCACCTCACACTGTTCAACCTCCACTAGACAAACCCCACCTCACGCTGTTCAACCTCACCTAGACAAACCCCACCTCACGCTGTTCAACCTCACACTAGACAAACCCCCACCTCACGCTGTTCAACCTCACACTAGACAAACCCAACCTCACGCTGTTCAACCTCACACTAGACAAACCCCACCTCACGCTGTTCAACCTCACACTAGACAAACCCCACCTCACGCTGTTCAACCTCACACTAGACAAACCCCACCTCACGCTGTTCAACCTCACACTAGACAAACCCCACCTCACGCTGTTCAACCTCACACTAGACAAACCCCACCTCACGCTGTTCAACCTCACACTAGACAAACCCAACCTCACGCTGTTCAACCTCACACTAGACAAACCCCACCTCACGCTGTTCAACCTCACACTAGACAAACCCAACCTCACGCTGTTCAACCTCACTAGACAAACCCCCACCTCACGCTGTTCAACCTCACACTAGACAAACCCCACCTCACGCTGTTCAACCTCACACTAGACAAACCCCACCTCACGCTGTTCAACCTCACACTAGACAAACCCAATCTCACGCTGTTCAAGCTCACACTAGACAAACCCCACCTCACGCTGTTTAACCTCACACTAGACAAACCCCCACCTCACGCTGTTCAACCTCACACTAGACAAACCCCCACCTCACGCTGTTCAACCTCACACTAGACAAACCCCACCTCACGCTGTTCAACCTCACACTAGACAAACCCAACCTCACGCTGTTCAACCTCACACTAGACAAACCCCACCTCACGCTGTTCAACCTCACACTAGACAAACCCCACCTCACGCTGTTCAACCTCACACTAGACAAACCCAACCTCACGCTGTTCAACCTCACACTAGACAAACCCCACCTCACGCTGTTCAACCTCACACTAGACAAACCCCACCTCACACTGTTCAACCTCACACTAGACAAACCCAATCTCACGCTGTTCAACCTCACACTAGACAAACCCCACCTCACGCTGTTCAACCTCACACTAGACAAACCCAATCTCACGCTGTTCAACCTCACACTAGACAAACCCCACCTCACGCTGTTCAACCTCACACTAGACAAACCCCCACCTCACGCTGTTCAACCTCACACTAGACAAACCCCACCTCACGCTATTCAACCTCACACTAGACAAACCCCCACCTCACGCTGTTCAACCTCACACTAGACAAACCCCACCTCACGCTGTTCAAGCTCACACTAGACAAACCCCACCTCACGCTGTTTAACCTCACACTAGACAAACCCCACCTCACGCTGTTCAACCTCACACTAGACAAACCCCACCTCACGCTGTTCAACCTCACACTAGACAAACCCCCACCTCACGCTGTTCAACCTCACACTAGACAAACCCAATCTCACGCTGTTCAACCTCACACTAGACAAACCCCACCTCACGCTGTTCAACCTCACACTAGACAAACCCAATCTCACGCTGTTCAACCTCACACTAGACAAACCCCACCTCACGCTGTTCAACCTCACACTAGACAAACCCCACCTCACGCTGTTCAACCTCACACTAGACAAACCCCACCTCACGCTGTTCAACCTCACACTAGACAAACCCCACCTCACGCTATTCAACCTCACACTAGACAAACCCCACCTCACGCTGTTCAACCTCACACTAGACAAACCCCACCTCACGCTGTTCAACCTCACACTAGACAAACCCAACCTCACGCTGTTTAACCTCACACTAGACAAACCCCACCTCACGCTGTTCAACCTCACACTAGACAAACCCAACCTCACGCTGTTTAACCTCACACTAGACAAACCCCACCTCACGCTATTCAACCTCACACTAGACAAACCCCACCTCACGCTATTCAACCTCACACTAGACAAACCCAACCTCACGCTGTTTAACCTCACACTAGACAAACCCCACCTCACGCTATTCAACCTCACACTAGACAAACCCCACCTCACGCTGTTCAACCCATGAATATACAGTAGCTGCAAAGAGAAAACAGCCAAATAGCAAATATATACACTGAACAAAAATATAAACACAACATGCAACAATTTCAAAGATTTTACTGAGTTACAGTTCATATAAGGAAATCAGTCAATTTAAATAAATAAATTGGGCTGTAATCTATGGATTTCACATGACTGGGAATACAGATATGCATCTGTTCGTCACAGATACCTTAAAAAAAAGGTAGGGTCGTGGATCAGAAAACCAGTCAGTATCTGGTGTGACCACAATTTGCCTCATGCAGCGCAACACATCTCCTTCATATAGAGTTGATCAGGCTGTTGATTGTGGCCTGTGGAATGTTGTCCCACTCCTCTTCAATGGCTGTGTGAAGTTGCTGGATATTGGCGGGAACTGGAACACGCTGTCGTACACGTCAATCCAGAGCATCCCAAACATGCTCAATGGGTGACATGTCTGGTGAGTATGCAGGCCATGGAAGAACAGGGACATTTTCAGCTTCCAGGAATTGTGTACAGATCCTTGCAACATGGGGCTGTGCATTATTATGCTGAAACATGAGGTGATGGCGGCGGATGAATGGCACGACAATGGGCCTCAGGATCTCGTCACGGTATCTCTGTGCATTGAAATTGCCATCGATAAAAATGCAATTGTGTTCGTTGTCCGTAGCTTATTCCTGCCCAAAACATAACCCCACCGCCACCATGGGGCACTCTGTCCACAACGTTGACATCAGCAAACTGCTCGACCACACGACACCATACACGTTGTCTGCCATCTGCCCAGCACAGTTGAAACCAGGATTCACCCATCCAGCAGGCCAGTGAGCATTTGCCCACTGAAGTCGGTTACGACGCTGGACTGCAGTCAGGTCAAGACCCTGGTGAGGACAACGAGCACGCAGATGAGCTTCCCTGAGATGGTTTCTGACAGTTTGTGCAGAAATTATTTGGTTGTGCAAACCCACAGTTTCATCAGCTGTCCGGGTGGCTGGTCTCAAACAATCCCGCAGGTGAAGAAGCCAGATGTGGAGGTCCTGGACTGGCGTGGTTACACGTGGTCTGCGGTTTTGAGGACGGATGGATGTTTTGCCAAATTCTCTAAAAGTATAGAGGTGGCTTGTGGTAGAGAAATTAACTTTCAATTATCTGGCAACAGCTCTGTTTGGCATTCCTGCAGTCAGCATGCCAATTGCACGCTCCCTCAAAACATGAGACATCTGTGGCATTGTGTTGTTTAACAAAACTGCACATTTTAGAGTGGCACAAGGTGCACCTGTGTAATGATCATGCTGTTTAATCAGCTTCTTGATATGCCACACCTGTCAGGTGGATGGATTATCTTGGCAAAGGAGAAACGCTCACTAAAAGGGATGTAAAGACATTTGTGCCCAAATTGAGAGAAATAAACGTTTTGTGCGTATGGAAAATTTCTAGGATCTTTTATTTCAGCTCATGAAACATGGGACCAACACTTTAAATGTTGCGTTTTATATTTTCGTTCAGTATATATATATATACACTGATGCACCTAGGGCATTTGTCTTTGGGTCATTGAACCACACCATAAAGGACAGAGTATGTTTTGTCTCATTGAACCACACCATAAAGGACAGAGTATGTTTTGTCTCATTGAACCACACCATAAAGGACAGAGTATGTTTTGGCTCATTGTAGAATAATTCTGTTAAGAGACATCAAGGGGGGGTTAAGGGAGCAGTGCTGCCGGGAAATATTGACGTGTCGTACCGCTCTGTGTGTGTGTGTGGTGTGCATGTGTGTCACAGCCAGAGTCCCAGATGGGAAGAGGTTAAGGGTTAGGGGTTAGGGATTAGCTGTCTCCTAAGAACAGTCATCAAAGAACACAGAACACACAGAGACAGAACACAGAACACACAGAGACAGAACACAGAACACACAGAGACAGAACACAGAACACACAGAGACAGAACACAGAACACACAGAGACAGAACACAGAACACACAGAGACAGAACACAGTGCACAGATCACACAGAGACAGAACACAGAACACAGAACACACAGAGACAGAACACAGAACACACAGAGACAGAACACAGGAGACAGAACACAGAACACACAGAGACAGAACACAGAACACAGAACACACAGAGACAGAACACAGAACACAGAACACAGAACACACAGAGACAGAACACAGAACACAGAACACACAGAGACAGAACACAGTGCACTTTGGGGCCGATTCAGACGTAGGAATTTACACCTTTCCTACGCACTTCTCAGTATTTGGTATTCAGACGTACCTTATTCAGTCAGCTTGCGTACTCTGAACGAATTTAATTCAACCGCTGAAAACCCTACCACTTGCTGGCCAATAGATATTCTCGTGGAGTTTTTATTTAATAGGGTTTTCAGTACATTTATCTTAAGCCATCCCTTTAAATACGGTGAACCTTTTTAGTTAGAATTTTGTCGACAGACTCACTAGAATATATAGAGAGAATGGGTTCAGAATATTAGGGATCAATGAAAGAAAGCCATCTAAATATATGCACATTCGTCTGCATTTCAGCACCAATTGGTAGATGTAAAAATACTGTGATCTTGTAGATTATTTAGGTTTAGGAGAGTATTCGAGTTAAAAGAGCCTTGGAGAGCCTTTACTCACAAAAGAAAGAAACGGTGGTTTGATTCATTCTGAAAATTGCCACATTCAGTTCTTCAACCCATGGTGCTGTTGGAAGATTAGTGTCCATAGAGTTATAATAGGGAGAATAGTGTCCAATAGTAGGCTACACCCTCGTCTGTTGCCTGCACTAACCATGGAACTGTGGTGACAGGGCCAAGTATCTCACCATGCATCAGGTTCAAACTGTTAGGGCCTTGTCTGCGCTCCACTCCATAACCATTTAATTAGCCTACATGTCTTTTTTTTTTTTTTTAATCATCAACTTTACACAGGAAGCAAATGAAGGTGAACTAAACAATGTAATTCAATGGAATGATAATGTAGGCTATACCAACTGAAGGAACTAATAATGTAATTAAATGTAATGATAATGTAGCCTATACCAACTGAAGGAACTAATAATGTAATTAAATGTAATGATAATGTAGCCTATACCAACTGAAGGGAACTAACAATGTAATTAAATGGAATGATAATGTAGGCTATACCAACTGAAGGGAACTAGCAGTAAATTGGCAGTTGAATGTGTTGTTATTAGGACTACCGATGGTCCATACTGATAGTGGATAATATTTATCATAGAAACAGGAAACAGAGGAAGTCGGGATAGACTATAATTAAGACATTAAAGATCCCTGCAAGTTAAAAGGCCGTACAATTTAAATTCTGACGGAACAGCATTTCATCAACTTTACTTCGGGAAAGTTGATATGCTTCAGTTTGCTGCCATATGACTGGTTTCACGTGTGTCTCCAGCGATCAGAAGGTAAAATAGATCTAAAACAAGTGTCATTTATATTTACAATCCCCTTTCTCCCAACAGATTACTCATTTACCCAGCTTTTATCAATAGCTCTTAATCAAGTCGTAAATTACAGTGCATGGAGAATATTTTTTTCTGATTAGAAATAACACCAAAGTAGATGCTTTTTCCACTTGGAACCGGCAGAGAATTAAGTAAACTCGGGTCGGACTTCCCCCCTAACCCCCCACAGCCAGCCCGGCTAAAGGGCCAGCTCTATGTGCAGGGTAAAACAGAGTAAAGCTGGGGTGGTAACGTCTACAGTGGCCTTGTGCCATAAGACTATCAGACCGGTGACTGAGCTAGACTCTAGCCATTCTGTGTAGCTTCCAGGAGCTTAGAGAGGCAGCAGGACAGTGACCCTGTGCCTACAGTTACGAACAACAACTCCATTCAGAATATTAAGCAGCAGCCGACCTGTTGGCTATTGGTCGGTGGCAGCAGCCTACCTGTTGGCTATTGGTCGGTGGCAGCAGCCTACCTGTTGGCTATTGGTCGGTGGCAGCAGCCTACCTGTTGGCTATTGGTCGGTGGCAGCAGCCTACCTGTTGGCTATTGGTCGTTGTAGTCCATCCTTCTCCTTTAACTTTTCATTCCATCATTTTAATTGCATCTTCTATTGATTAAATACGGTGCCTTCAGAAAGTATTCATACCCCTTGACTTATTCCACATTTTGTTGTTTCAGCCTGAATTCAAAATGGATGAAATAGTTTTTTCACCCATCTACACACAATAACCCATAATGAAAAAGCACAAACAGGTTTTTAGAAATGTATTCAAGTCTTGCCATAGATTTTCAAGTAGATTTAAGTCAAAACTGTAACTCGGCCACTCAGGAACATTCACTGTCTTCTTGGTAAGCAACTCCAGTGTAGATTTGGTCTTGTGTTTTAGGTTATTGTCCTGCTGACAGGTGAATTCATCTCCCAGTGTCTGGTGGAAAGCAGACTGAACCATTCCGTTTCTTTTTTTTATCCTGAAAAACTGCCGCGTCCTTAACGATTACAAGCATACCCATAACATGATGCAGCCACCACTATGCTTGAAAATATGGAGAGTGGTACTCAGTAATGTGTTGTTTTGGATTTGCCCCAAACTATAACACTTTGTATTCAGGACAAGTTAATTCCTTTGCTACATTTTCTGCAGTATTACTTTAGTGCCTTGTTGCAAACAGGATGCATGAATATTTAGAATATTTGTATTCTGTACAGGCTGCCTTCTTTTCACTCTGTCAATTAGGTTAGTGTTGTGGAGTAACTACAATGTTGTTGATCCATCCTCAATTTTCTCCTATCACAGCCATTAAACTCTGTAACTGTTTTAAAGTCACCATTGGCCTCATGGTGAAATCCCTGAGCTGTTTCCTTCCTCTCCGACAACTGAGTTAGGAAGGACGCCTGTATCTTTGTAGTGACTGGGTGTATTGATACACCATCCAAAGTGTAATTAATAACTTCATCATGCTCAAAGGGATATTCAATGCTTTATTCTACCAATCGGTGCCCTATTTAGCGAGGCATTGGGAAGCCTCCCTGGTCTTTGTGGGTGAATCTGTGTTTGAAATTCACTGCTCGACTGAGGGACCTTACAAATAATTGTATATGTGGGGTACAGAGACGAGGTAGTCGGTCAAAATTAATGTTCAACACTATTATTGCACACAGAGTGAGTCCATGCAACTTATTATGTGACTTGTTAAGCACATTTTTACTCCTGAACTTATTTAGGCTTGCCATAACAAAGGGGTTGAATACTTACTGACTCAAGACATTTCAGCTTTTGATTTTTTATTAATTTGTAAGTCATAATTCCACTCTGACATTATGGGGTATTGTGTGTAGGCCGGTGACAGAACATCGACATTTAATCCATTTTAAATTCATAACACAACAAAACTTGGGAAAACTCATGGGGTGTGAATACTTTCTGAAGGCACTGTATCTCCTAACTTTTGCCACACACGGAGGCTCTAGGACTGTAGCCTAGTGCCCGCTTTGATGACTTCTGATTGGCCAACAACAACAACAAGCTACACGCGCCACTCTGATTGGCCAACAACAACAAGCTACACGCGCCACTCTGATTGGCCTACAACAACAACAAGCTACACGCGCCACTCTGGTGTGGCCAACAACAACAACAAGCTCCACGCGCCACTCTGATTGGCCAACAACAACAACAACAAGCTACACGCGCCACTCTGATTGGCCAACAACAACAAGCTACACGCGCCACTCTGGTGAAAAGCAAAAGGGCAGCAGCATAAATTATACCATTTCTCTCTCTACTGCAGCAGTCGCGTCCGGATCTGTACGGGTCCATCCGGACAAGTCATTTAAAAATTACACATACCCGAGACCCGTGACAATCATATCAGATCTGACCCGTGACATTATTTAGAATTCCCTGGATCCGGATCCGCTCGGCTCCCACATCGGGTCTCGGGTACTCGGGTCCGGGTGGATCCGTGAACACCTCTAGCATGAGGTGTTGAAAGCAATTTAGAAACTTTCACTCAATAAATAAAAATAAAAAAATCACATTGAATTCGACAGATCAGACTAATTGAATAAAACAGGTTGAATGAAACAAAGTATAATTTTCTAATAATTCCAATCAATAAAAGCACTTCAGATGAACAAAGGCGTCGTCCCACTTTTTTTTTTAGTGTGCATTGGTTTCCAGTCCAGTTCTATTATGCATCCTCCTATTGTGTATGGAAGACAGCCTAAGCATTATATAGGCCAAAGGTCATTGGCTTAATCTTCCTCATGATGAGCTCAGACCAAAGCATCAGGTAAACCAATATTGCATCATGTGTTATGACTGTTGTGACTTTATGATCCAGAGTAGACTCTTCCCTGTTCTCTCCACACACAGACGGACCACTGTTGTTTCTGTGCTGTAAGGTTGAGAAGGGCGAGAGAGAGGCAGCGTTGGGATTGGGTAAATGTCACTATCCCACGGTCGTCGTAGCCAATGAGCTGGCTGAGATGGCCCCAGAGTACTCCCTGAGTCCCGCCTGTTGACTCTAAGACATGACCTACCTACCGTTGGTTGATAATTAGGCAATAAGCCCACAGGTTCTGCATCACTCCCTTCTACCGTCTGCCAAATAGGAGATTGATGGCTCAGCTGGACCATAATGGCCCAACGTATAAGTGGCATGGCACCACGTAAGACTGGTTTAGCCACATAGTTTCCCATGAATATTCTGATTTCACAAGAGATCCAACACTTGAAGTAAACAGCCTATATATAGAACGTAGAAAGGCAATTGATCCAACCCAATAATTATTTCAAGTTCTCACTTTCTGTGATAATACTGATGGTCGACATCTCCATCTGCAGGTGCGATATGGAGCAGCTCAGCTGGTTCTGTGATAATACTGATGGTCGACATCTCCATCTGCAGGTGAGATATTGAGCAGCTCAGCTGGTTCTGTGATAATACTGATGGTCGACATCTCCATCTGCAGGTGAGATATTGAGCAGCTCAGCTGGTTCTGTGATAATACTGATGGTCGACATCTCCATCTGCAGGTACGATATGGAGCAGCTCAGCTGGTTGCTAGGAACGGTGCACTTGGCTTTCGATTTTACACAACGGTACATGGCATGGTTCCACTGTATATGGCATGACACGGCCTGGAGCCAGTACGCGTGGTCACGGAGCCAGTACGCGTGGTCACGGAGCCAGTACGCGTGGTCACGGAGCCAGTACGCGTGGTCACGGAGCCAGTACGCGTGGTCACGGAGCCTGTACGCGTGGTCACGGAGCCAGTACGCGTGGTCACGGAGCCAGTACGCGTGGTCACGGAGCCAGTACGCGTGGTCACGGAGCCAGTACGCGTGGTCACGGAGCCAGTACGCGTGGTCACGGAGCCAGTACGCGTGGTCACGGAGCCAGTACGCGTGGTCACGGAGCCAGTACGCGTGGTCACGGAGCCAGTACGCGTGGTCACGGTGGGACTCAGACAACAGCTGGCACTACAGCATTGTCACATAATGACAACATCAGTTGTCAGTCAGATTAGATCAAGGAGTTCAGATGGGGTAAAGACATCTAGATTAAGGGCTAGATTCAATCCGTATCGCGGAAGATCCATGTTATATCATGATTGAAATGTAAAGGTAATTTCAGATTGCGCTGTCACATGCAGCGTTTACCGTAAATGCAGTCTTGGTGATTTCCGTTGCGCTATAGCACGGATCTATCGCGATACAGATTGAATCTAATGTTAAAGGTAACTTCTGGAAGAAAGGTGAAGTCCTTGAATGTATTTAGACCATTACCATTCTGGACGATCCAGAAGACACACATCGTTCTCTTGCTTCCTGTAACAACCCAACTAAACTGTCATGGCCGAGTCCCTGAGAAAAGGCTTGAGGTTCTTCTGTCATGGCCGAGTCCCTGAGAAAAGGCTTGAGGTTCTTCTGTCATGGCCGAGTCCCTGAGAAAAGGCTTGAGGTTCTTCTGTCATGGCCGAGTCCCTGAGAAAAGGCTTGAGGTTCTTCTGTCATGGCCGAGTCCCTGAGAAAAGGCTTGAGGTTCTTCTGTCATGGCCGAGTCCCTGAGAAAAGGCTTGAGGTTCTTCTGTCATGGCCGAGTCCCTGAGAAAAGGCTTGAGGTTCTTCTGTCATGGCCGAGTCCCTGAGAAAAGGCTTGAGGTTCTTCTGTCATGGCCGAGTCCCTGAGAAAAGGCTGGAGGTTCTTCTGTCATGGCCGAGTCCCTGAGAAAAGGCTGGAGGTTCTTCTGTCATGGCCGAGTACCTGAGAAAAGGCTGGAGGTTCTTCTGTCATGGCCGAGTCCCTGAGAAAAGGCTGGAGGTTCTTCTGTCATGGCCGAGTCCCTGAGAAAAGGCTTGAGGTTCTTCTGTCATGGCCGAGTCCCTGAGAAAAGGCTTGAGGTTCTCCTGTCATGGCCGAGTCCCTGAGAAAAGGCTTGAGGTTCTCCTGTCATGGCCGAGTCCCTGAGAAAAGGCTGGAGGTTCTCCTGTCATGGCCGAGTCCCTGAGAAAAGGCTGGAGGTTCTTCTGTCATGGCCGAGTCCCTGAGAAAAGGCTGGAGGTTCTTCTGTCATGGCCGAGTCCCTGAGAAAAGGCTGGAGGTTCTTCTGTCATGGCCGAGTCCCTGAGAAAAGGCTGGAGGTTCTTCTGTCATGGCCGAGTCCCTGAGAAAAGGCTTGAGGTTCTTCTGTCATGGCCGAGTCCCTGAGAAAAGGCTGGAGGTTCTTCTGTCATGGCCGAGTCCCTGAGAAAAGGCTTGAGGTTCTTCTGTCATGGCCGAGTCCCTGAGAAAAGGCTTGAGGTTCTCCTGTCATGGCCGAGTCCCTGAGAAAAGGCTTGAGGTTCTTCTGTCATGGCCGAGTCCCTGAGAAAAGGCTTGAGGTTCTTCTGTCATGGCCGAGTCCCTGAGAAAAGGCTGGAGGTTCTTCTGTCATGGCCGAGTCCCTGAGAAAAGGCTGGAGGTTCTTCTGTCATGGCCGAGTCCCTGAGAAAAGGCTGGAGGTTCTTCTGTCATGGCCGAGTCCCTGAGAAAAGGCTTGAGGTTCTTCTGTCATGGCCGAGTCCCTGAGAAAAGGCTTGAGGTTCTTCTGTCATGGCCGAGTCCCTGAGAAAAGGCTTGAGGTTCTTCTGTCATGGCCGAGTCCCTGAGAAAAGGCTGGAGGTTCTTCTGTCATGGCCGAGTCCCTGAGAAAAGGCTGGAGGTTCTTCTGTCATGAGATTAGATGAGGTAGACATGCAGTCATAGTTGTGCAATAGAGAAAAGTTGACTTGTTGCCTGGTGCACTGATTGTCTTGATAGAATCTTCACACACTTATCATGTAGAGCAGGAATGGGCGACTGGCGGCCTGCCTCCCTTTAGTAGACCAGCGGATCAATTTCCCCCGGAAATATGTTGTATTTTCAGGGTATCAACTTACTATTGAGAGTTAGAATAGTAGAATACACAAGGTGCAATTTCGAAATGTTTCTCTTGTTATGTCAGTCACTGAATTAGCCCATGTTAGCAAAACATATTTACATTGGTAAATTAGTCTAGTCAGATTATAAACTTGGAATAATCATGGTTGAATTACCGACCGGGGAGCCCCCATTTGATTTTCTTAGTCACCCTCACTCCGATATCATATTAAAAGCTGCAAACATTTTTTTCCACCCTATGACAAAATGTGTAGAATTTCAGGAAATTGGATGTAAAACTGTCAAATCTTCTCTCTGCCCCACCGCAAAATGTGTAGCATTGCAGGAAATGACCTTATTTTCTCTCCGCTGTCAAGTGGGAAACTAAAATGTTTTGCTCGCAAGGTGGGTGTGGCCTATGATAGAACACATCAATCAACCATACCTTAGACATCGCAGACCTCTACTTCCAATACAAATAATGATGAATTCAAATCATTTTGAGTCACTTGGCATAATTTTTGTAGATATTCAATTGGATGATAAATGGAACGAACGCATTTCCAAACATAACATCTGTCATTGCTAGAGGTAACAGATACAATTGTGACTGGTGCTATAGGAATTTGTAAAGTGTGTTGAGACCCATGTGAAATGCACTTTAAAATCAAGTAATCAACTTGATCAATAAATCTATTGATTTGATATGAACTCTTACCGTCCAGGTGGCAGACTTGGCTGTGGATGACTGTTGGAAGGAGACGTCGAAGGTGTGTCCCCCAGCGTAGTCTGTGTTGGAGGGGATGGCCGGGGAGGGGGACATGGCGTCGAAGGTGGAGCTGGGCTGGGCGTAGGGTGAAGGCGCTGACACGTTGTTCTGGACATGGTCGTTGTTGTAGGGACTGGTGGAGGTAGAGCTGCCATTTTGGATGTTCTGATCCATGCTGTTCAGCAGCCCCAGGTTGGTATACTGTGACTAGACGGACAGACAGACAGACAAAGAACTTTAATGACCAATTGTACACCAAGGTCCAACGGAAATCCGACTTCCACTTTATCTGTCATCAAGGCAAAGGGTGGCTATTTGAAGAATCTCAAAATATAAAATATACTTTGATTTGTTTAACACTTTTTTGTTTATTACATGATTCCATATGTGTTATTTCATACTTTTGATGTCTTCATTATTATTCTACAATGTAGAAAATAGTAAAAATAAAAGAAAAACCCTTGAATGAGCAGGTGTTCTAAAACCTTTGACCGGTAGTGTACATTTTTTACGTGAAATTTGTCATGTGATTTGTTCACACGCGTTAGAAAACCACGTGTTTTTTTTTTTTTGTAAGGGAGGGTAAGTCCTCCACTGAGTGACAGCTGCCGGTTTTCTTTCGGTAGGTCAACACTGAGCGGGTGGAAGAAGTAAAGATTATAATCTTCTGATCAAAAACACCCGTATTTACTGAATGCTCTTAATGTTTGTAATATGGCAGCTGAGACATATCCTGTACACTCTCATCTCTTTCAGCTCCAGACCCAAATTAGAAATGTACCGTCATCCTGTGACCCGAGTTATCCTCCAACGACCCCAATCAAGAAGAAATAGTGGGTGATTTATAGATGTGTTCTCATTACTTCCGACCCACATGCCCCAGAGCCCACTTTGGGGACCCGACCCATAGTTTAAAGACACCCTGCTTTAGAAACACTAAAGCCAAGAGGAAATTCAGCAACTCTTGGAGGACAGTGGAAGTTGTTAAAAATGGTTATTTATTGTTAAAAGGTCAAACCAATGTGCTTTTGCCCGTAGCCTTCATCAGGGTTTTTACTTTCCCAATACTAAAAAAAACACAGAAATAGTAAGACAATAAATAATGAATACCTATATACTGTAGATTAGAAACACTGCCTTAACGTTTCCATCAACATGTCCAGTAACCAGAAAGTAACAGAGTTCCTGGCAAATGAAGCATCAGTCCTTGTGCAATGCTTCCTTCCTGGTAGATCACACCCGCCATGTCAAACGCCTCAGTCATTTAGTTTAACAATGATGTCACAGTACTTGAGAAACAGCTTCCCAGCTAGCTGAGGTGAGGTTTCCCAACCTAAACTACAGTCAGCTTTTTTATTTTACCTTTATTTAACCAGGCAAGTCAGTTAAGAACAAAACCTTATTTACAATGACGGCCTACACCGGCCAAACCCGGACGACGCTGGGCCAATTGTGCGCCGCCCCTATGGGACTCCCAATCACGGCCGGTTGTGATACAGCCTGGAATCAAACCAGGGGGGTCTGTAGTGACGCCTCAAGCACTCGGTCTGTAGTGACGCCTATAGCACTGAGATGCAGTGCCTTAGACCGCTGCGCCACTCGGGAGCCCGGTGTTTACTTACCGGTATTTGAAGTCTATTATTATGTTGTTTAATTTAGATTTATATACTTTTTTAAAGACATAAATCTTAAAGAATGCGACAAAAAAATTGACACTATCTGCCAGTACAAGTAAAAACGGTTTCCTGTTTAAATCATGTAGTAACTACTACTGTAGAAGAGACCCACCATCTACAGACGGAGGTGACAGGGTTCACACAGCAGGAGTATGAGGACAATCAAAATGGCCACCTGTTGAGAGGAGGGAGAATGCTTGTTCCCTGGACCTCAGCCAGCTCCTTCTTTATCCTCCCTGCTCCGCTCCGCGTCTCCCTCTCTCCCTCCCCCCTTCCAGCTCTAGCCACTCTGCTCCTCCATTCCATTCCACTCCATTTATAAACTGCACATTCCAGGCCGAGGTGTCTCTTTAGACAACCATTAATCTCTGCAGGACAGACAGACGGGCAGTCAAGGGCCCCTTGTTTATTTCAGGCTGCACGGTCCCCCGTCCCACACAGCTGTACAGAACACACCCTCCCACTCACATCACCAGGTGCTGCTTGTTGTGGGCCAGGTGACAAACACAGTAACACACACACACACACAAAGTGCACATTGTATGAACACTAGAACTTAAATCAATGATAACACACCCATTCTGATGGACTACACACTGCATACAGAAGAGATGCTAAAAAAGGAGCTAAACTGTATCCAACACACACACAGCACCTGAGGGAAGTCATCCCAGCCAACCTCAACACAACACAGCAACAACGCCTCGGGGGAGCCACGAGTCTCAATCCCCCGGGAAACAACGCCTCAGGGGAGCCACGAGTCTCAACCCCCCGGGAAACAACGGCACTGGGTCTTTCAAGAGCCTGTCTAGGGGAACAACGACACTGGGTCTTTCAAGAGCCTGTCTAGGGGAACAACGACACTGGGTCTTTCAAGAGCCTGTCTAGGGGAACAATGACACTGGGTCTTTCAAGAGCCTGTCTAGGGGAACAGTGACACTGGGTTACACCAGGCAGGTGTTAGGACACAAGTGTATTGTGAAGGGAACACAGAGATACCTCCTCCAGCCTACATACAGTAGAAGTTCTCTCTCTCAAACACACACACTCCTTCACAATTATACACATTCCTTCACAATGATACACATTCCTTCACAATGACAGACACTCCTTCACAATGACAGACACTCCTTCACAATGACAGACACTCCTTCACAATGACAGACACACTCCTTCACAATGACAGACACTCCTTCACAATGATACACACTCCTTCACAATGACAGACACTCCTTCACAATGACAGACACTCCTTCACAATGAGACACACTCCTTCACAATGAGACACACTCCTTCACAATGACAGACACTCCTTCACAATGACAGACACTCCTTCACAATGATACACACTCCTTCACAATGACAGACACACTCCTTCACAATGACAGACACTCCTTCACAATGACAGACACACTCCTTCACAATGACAGACACTCCTTCACAATGACAGACACACTCCTTCACAATGACAGACACACTCCTTCACAATGACAGACACTCCTTCACAATGACAGACACACTCCTTCACAATAACAGACACTCCTTCACAATGACAGACACTCCTTCACAATGACAGACACTCCTTCACAATGAGACACACTCCTTCACAATGAGACACACTCCTTCACAATGACAGACACTCCTTCACAATGACAGACACTCCTTCACAATGATACACACTCCTTCACAATGACAGACACC
The DNA here is from genome assembly GCF_020615455.1 of Coregonus clupeaformis. Taxonomy (NCBI): domain Eukaryota; kingdom Metazoa; phylum Chordata; class Actinopteri; order Salmoniformes; family Salmonidae; genus Coregonus; species Coregonus clupeaformis. Next base: position 19,528,097 of record NC_059202.1, on the reverse strand, counting down.
TCCTTCACAATGACAGACACTCCTTCACAATGACAGACACACTCCTTCACAATGACAGACACTCCTTCACAATGATACACACTCCTTCACAATGACAGACACACTCCTTCACAATGACAGACACTCCTTCACAATGACAGACACACTCCTTCACAATGACAGACACTCCTTCACAATGACAGACACTCCTTCACAATGACAGACACACTCCTTCACAATGACAGACACACTCCTTCACAATGACAGACACTCCTTCACAATGACAGACACTCCTTCACAATGACAGACACTCCTTCACAATGACAGACACTCCTTCACAATGACAGACACTCCTTCACATGCCTCACAACGGGGCAATTAGAGAATAATGAAGCTGCTTTAGACTGTGATGGCTGCTGAATCTGATGGCCCCTCTGTGCCTGATCCCTGACTGCAGACACTGGCTGTGTGGCCCAAATGGCACCCTATTCCCTATATAGTGCACTACTTGCACCCTGGTCAACAGTAAATAGTGCACTATATAGGGAATAGGGTGCCCTCTACCCACATGTACATATTACCTCAACTACCTCAACTAGCCGGTGCCCCCGCACATTGACTATGCAACGGTACCCCCCTGTATATATAGCCTCCCTACTGTTATTTTATTTTACTTCTGCTCTTTTTTTTCTCAACACTTTTTTGTTGTTGTTTTATTCTTACTTTTTTTGTTTAAAATAAATGCACTGTTGGTTAAGGGCTGTAAGTAAGCATTTCACTGTAATGTCTGCACCTGTTGTATTCGGCGCATGTGACCAATAAAATTTGATTTGATTTGATTTGATTTGGGACACACAGCCAGTGTCTGCAGTCAGGGATCAGGCACAGAGGGGCCAAATATCCCCTCCCCTTCCGAAATTCGAAAGATACTAACCCCTGAGAAATGCTGCTCATTATCTCCAGTACCGTTGTATCGGGACAGATCTCCAGTACCGTTGTATCGGGACAGATCTCCAGTACCGTTGTATCGGGACAGATCTCCAGTACCGTTGTATCGGGACAGATCTCCAGTACCGTTGTATCGGGACAGATCTCCAGTACCGTTGTATCGGGACAGATCTCCAGTACCGTTGTATCGGGACAGATCTCCAGTACCGTTGTATCGGGACAGATCTCCAGTACCGTTGTATCGGGACAGATCTCCAGTATCGTTGTATCAGGACAGATCTCCAGTATCGTTGTATCAGGTCGCCCTGGCCTATTCCACTAGGGTACTGAGAACCCTGGTCTATTCCACTAGGGTACTGAGAACCCTGGTCTATTCCACTAGGGTACTGAGAACCCTGGTCTATTCCACTGGGGTAGCGAGCGCCCTGGTCTATTCCACTAGGGTAGCGAGCGCCCTGGTCTATTCCACTAGGGTAGCGAGCGCCCTGGTCTATTCCACTAGGGTACTGAGAACCCTGGTCTATTCCACTAGGGTAGCGAGCGCCCTGGTCTATTCCACTAGGGTACTGAGAACGCTCGCTACCCTAGTGGAATAGACCAGGGTTCTCAGTACCCTAGTGGAATAGACCAGGGTTCTCAGTACCCTAGTGGAATAGACCAGGGCGCTCGCTACCCTAGACTGTTGACCTTCAGAGTGATAGCCTGTTGATTCCACAGGAGGATTCCAAATGATGTAGATTATGCAGAGACACATATCAAGGATTCCAAATGATGTAGATTATGCAGAGACACATATCAGGGATTCCAAATGATGTAGATTATGCAGAGAGACACATATCATTGATTCCTCATTATGTAGGTTATGCAGAGAGACATCAGGGATTCCTCACATGCAAACAGCAACAGCTCTCACTCAATACGTCAGCATCATTACTGCTGGTATTCATAGTGAATGTTGTATCATTATGACTATTTGGTTTGGCACATACTAGAAACCGATGTAGGATCTTAATTTGTCACCCGGTTGACCACCCTGTCGTTGCAGGAAATGCTAACCTAAAATGTCAGACTTGATTAGCCCTGACTAAAAATGTATCAACCCTTACAAAAATGTCCATGAATTACAATCAACACAATTCACATCTCACGTTGCTGCTGGATAATTTTCCTGCTGTGAGAATCTGGTCAAATTAAGATCCTACATCTGTATGAGCATTGAAATTCTTTTGATTTGACAGTTTAAAATAGTCTAATATTTAGTACCACGCTCTCCATGAACCAGTTGCCATAGTTTTGGGACCATATGCATTTCTATCAGTTATTTAGGGTAAGGGTTTGAACCAATCAGATTAATCTGAGATGCAGTAGTCCAATTCATTTATTTGATATGATAACCAAGATCAGGCTTACTTTTAATGGTAACTTTTCCTCTCTGGTGAAAGTGATGCTACTTATTCTATTGTTACTAACTCTTTACCAACAGGAGAAAGTACAGAGACAGGGGAGGTCAGTAATCTGACCCCTTCTCCTTACCATAGCTAACAGCTATTACTATAGGCAGTATGAGGCAATTGATCACCTCAGAACTTTAAACTGCCAATAAAATTGACAGGAACCAGAGGAGACCGTTACCCCAGGGAGGAACCAGAGGAGGACGACCTGGCCCTTAAGACCTGGCCCTAGGGGAGAATACATTCCAGCCTCTCCTCTGACCTGCACTGTGGTCCCTGGGTGAGTGGTGTCTAGGGTCTGGGAATTAACAGCTCTAGCAGGGTGGAGGACAGGAGGTCTGGGTGGTTGGGGGGGGGCTATCTACCTACACCCCATATATATACCTGCTGGGGTGGGCAGAGCAGGTGATTGTATCTACGTCAACACACCATTAAAGCAATTACGAGCAGGGACTAAACAGCAGTGCTTGGCACCGCCCCGTTCTGATGGCCCTGGAGGGGGAGGGGGGGGGGGGAACCTGATACTTTACCCAGAGGCTGCATCTTAAATGGGAGAAGTAGTGCACTATGTAGGTGATAGTGTGCCTTTTGGGATATAGCCAGAAGGGATAGAGGTGGACAGAGAGACCCCCGCTCTAAGACCCCCCACTCGGTAAACTTAAAAGAGTTGACCTGCCACACCTGCAATCTGCCCCCCGTGCAATCTGCCCCCCGTGCAATCTGCCCCCGTGCAATCTGCCCCCTGCAAATCTGAGAAACCATCAGTGATCCTTACGGAGATGGCGCGTTTGATAACAACTCGTTTTTATTTATGACTTCACAAGAAAAGTCCCCCACTTATCACCTGTTTAAAACAGAATATGCATGATGGTTCATTCTTAAACCATTAAATAAAAACACATATTTCAATCTCTTTATAAAACTTAAAATTGAAAAATCTATGGATTTTTCCCTCCAACTATCTTTTCAGAATAAATCTGTGACTGTGAGAGCATTACAAACCAAAACTGTGGACTTTTAATCTGTCCCCAGATTAAAACCCCCAGGAAGGGGGATCGGGGGTCTCAGGTAAATCCTCTGTCTACGGCCGTCCACTCAGGAATAACGGTGTGTGTTGACAACAGTCCTATACCAGCAGAGTAGAGCGGTCAAGTATTGGTAGATAGACTCTGACAGACGCCCTACCTGAGCGCTAAGCATGGTGGGTTTTAGGAGAACAACCAGAAAGAGCTGTTTAGATCTAACAGCCATCCTAGAAGGGGAGGAGAGTAGCAGATTCACACCAGGAGACTGCCGTCTTAACAGATAGCCTAATGGAACAAATACGTAGGATCCTTTCTATGTCTAGTGACATTAACAGAGTTCAGAAGTGTTCTTCTGCCCCCCAAAAAAGCATATTACAAAAATATCTCAAGATCACAATTTTCATAAAACTATGAGATAAAATAAATGACTAAATTCCAGAAATATTGATATTCAGGAGGACTGTAATACAATTCCTGCCACTACAGAAATAATTTTACTTGCTTAAAGTAAAGCGACATTTGATAGCAATTATAGTTAGAAATAGAACATGATCATAAATAAATTAACAAACAGTCTTACTGAATATAATGACAGTGACTAGTGAGTCATTTAGCAGACGCTCTTATCCAGAGCGACTTACAGTTAAGTGAGTGCATACATTTTTCATACTGTCCCCCCGTGGGAATCGAACCCACAACCCTGGCGTTGCAAGCGCCACGCTCTACCAACTGAGCTACACGGAGCCAATTATCTGTTGTTGTCAACAGTAACAGAACTTTCTATTGTGTCACTTCTGTCTCGAAGACAAGAATCTATTATGCATTTCCAGATGGCCATTTTAGACGAGAGCCTTATTCCACTCCCTATGTCACACCTGTAATTCAAACCGCCAAAACATCTTTAAAACCACACATTTCTGTTTCCAGTCAATTATACTGGCTCCATTTTGATTAACCCAAAATAGATTCTAATGTATCCTCATACTGTCATAAACATCTGACATTCTTTACTTGACTTCATTCAAACCACTTGAACTACGGTACATTATTTTAGGCTATATTGTTTCCATACAAATGGACATTTTCCTGTTCCTAAACAACGTGGAAACAGCACTGCTCTGCAAGGCTCATCAAACCACAGCTCATGTCTCCAGATCCCACCCATCAACCACCATTTTATCTTCTGTCTCGAAAAGAAATCACATGAATAATCTTTATCAAACCCAGAACTAGGCCTCCTATACACAATACCAATTCACACAAAGTTAAGAGGATAATTTGGGGGAGATAAATCAGAGATTATATGAATTTTGATTCTGTTCTGTGTTTTTACAATTCAGCATGTAACACCAGGTAATCAAATCAAATCACAGTCTAAAATCCCAGAAAAGCAATACTATCCATGGCATCATTACTGAACCCTCATAGTCTTGTCTACTGAAGGTTAAAACACTGATGGAACTAGAACTATTAGAACTAGAACTAATGGAACCATGGTTGAGTCAGTAGTTCTGGTTCCAGATGTTAACAGGGCTATTAGCAGAGTCCATTCCACATCTCAACGGGACAGGGTAGCAGAGCAGAGCAGCCATTTCATTTAGCGCCTCTTCCTCTATTCAACAAGCACTCCAGGTGTTTACATTCCCCTGCACACACACACACACACACACACACACAGAAAACATACAACGCCACTAAATCAAAACGCAAACAAAGAGGAATCTGCCGCCAACACATCTTTCTCTGTTTTGTGAGTGCCACAGACAGATTTAAAATAACCACTTTTAACTACTAAAACGTATTCAGATTTCTTTGTTAAATAAAAGCTCTATACCACCACAAAGCCCTAAGCCGCCAATAAACTCAGAGACCAAAACATATCAAACTGATTTCATGGGGTGAAATATAAAAATATAAAAACAGAGGTAACAATCCTATAAAGGTATTTCAGTTTGAGGCCTGACATCCAATATTCCATCTGTCCCACTACCATCGCCAAGGGGACGTTAGCGGTTCCCGGATGCCCCATTAGGAGCCTCCTCCCTGGGCCTTACCTCGCTGTACGACGTGGACGTCCCCGTCTCCAGATACAACATGTTGGCGCTGAGGTTGAGCAGTGCTGTTTGCTCCACTGGCTCCAGGATGAATCTACACCTCTGGTCCCTGTCTCAGTCTGAATTAATCTACACCTCTGGTCCCCGTCTCAGTCTGAATTAATCTACACCTCTGGTCCCCGTCTCAGTCTGAATGAACGAGTGGCAGGCAGTGGACTATGGATGACAACAGGACAGGGCAAGCAGAGAGTCTCTATAGGAATCTATGGGAGGGAGATATATACCGGGGGGGTAGGGAGGAGGAGGGGTCTGATGAGGTACCTGTCCAATACCTGGAGTGGTAAGTCCACACCCATCTCCTGGAGAAGCTCTCTGGTTCTCCTTGTGTCTCTCCCGAAGACGCTCTGCAGCGATACGCAGTGTCAAACATATATACAGCTCACTCAGTAAATCCCGTCCTTATAATCGTCAACATCAATACAAATCAGGACAGTTAATACAGTGATCGCTTTCAATGCAACCTGATTTCTATCAACTCAACGCACATTTAAAACGCTTCGGATACTGGCTATTTGATACATTATGCACTGCTCTGTTCTACAGAACAACTCAACGTGTCTACACATATAGCTTTGAATATCCACATGGAGTATTACGTTCTAATGTCATTAAATACTAAATAAAAACACGGCAGGTAGCTTAGTGGTTAAGAGCGTTGTGCCAGTAACCGAAAGGTCGCTGGTTCTAATCCCCGAGCCGACTAGGTGAAAAATCTGTCGATGTGCCCTTGAGCAAGGCACTTAACCCTAATTGCTCCTGTAAGTCGCTCTGGATAAGAGCGTCTGCTAAATGACTAAAATGTAAATGTAAATACTCTGAATGCTGAACTGAACTGACCTGCTGTCTGTTAGCTGGAAGTGTAGCCTAACAGATAGTTGCTCATGTAAAGAGTAAACAACGTATTGGATGCATTATGCACTTCTTGACCTTCACTATAAAATCCATTCTTAAAAAAGGCCACCGCAATAATATAGAACCAAGACATTAACAGCACATTAAATTGGCTAAATACACAAAAACACTATATTATAACATTGTCCACCATTACTGTCTATCTTATTACATTACCCCCAATGTAGAGATACCACTACATTACTGTCTATCTTATTACATTACCCCCAATGTAGAGATACCACTACATTACTGTCTATCTTATTACATTACCCCCAATGTAGAGATACCACTACATTACTGTCTATCTTATTACATTACCCCATTAAGAGATACCACTACATTACTGTCTATCTTATTACATTACCCCCATGAAGAGATACCACTACATTACTGTCTATCTTATTACATTACCCCCAATGTAGAGATACCACTACATTACTGTCTATCTTATTACATTACCCCCATTAAGAGATACCACTACATTACTGTCTATCTTATTACATTATCCCCATGAAGAGATACCACTACATTACTGTCTATCTTATTACATTACCCCCAATGTAGAGATACCACTACATTACTGTCTATCTTATTACATTACCCCCATGAAGAGATACCACTACATTACTGTCTATCTTATTACATTACCCCCAATGTAGAGATACCACTACATTACTGTCTATCTTATTACATTACCCCCAATGTAGAGATACCACTACATTACTGTCTATCTTATTACATTATCCCCATGAAGAGATACCACTACATTACTGTCTATCTTATTACATTACCCCCATGAAGAGATACCACTACATTACTGTCTATCTTATTACATTACCCCCAATGTAGAGATACCACTACATTACTGTCTATCTTATTACATTACCCCCATTAAGAGATACCACTACATTACTGTCTATCTTATTACATTACCCCCAATGTAGAGCTACCACTACATTACTGTCTATCTTATTACATTACCCCTAATGTAGAGATACCACTACATTACTGTCTATCTTATTACATTATCCCCATGAAGAGATACCACTACATTACTGTCTATCTTATTACATTACCCCCAATGTAGAGATACCACTACATTACTGTCTATCTTATTACATTACCCCCATGAAGAGATACCACTACATTACTGTCTATCTTATTACATTACCCCCATGAAGAGATACCACTACATTACTGTCTATCTTATTACATTACCCCCAATGTAGAGATACCACTACATTACTGTCTATCCTATTACATTACCCCCAATGTAGAGATACCACTACATTACTGTCTATCTTATTACATTACCCCCAATGTAGAGATACCACTACATTACTGTCTATCTTATTACATTACCCCCAATGTAGAGATACCACTACATTACTGTCTATCTTATTACATTACCCCCAATGTAGAGATACCACTACATTACTGTCTATCTTATTACATTACCCCCAATGTAGAGATACCACTACATTACTGTCTATCTTATTACATTACCCCCATGAAGAGATACCACTACATTACTGTCTATCTTATTACATTACCCCCAATGTAGAGATACCACTACATTACTGTCTATCTTATTACATTACCCCCATGAAGAGATACCACTACATTACTGTCTATCTTATTTAGACTTTTAAGATATCGCATGGCACAGATATTAGACCCTAGCTAGTGGCTAGTAGATTTAGCCCGGCTGGCCAGTGCCCAAGACCCTTAACTTCCAGCCCAGGCTCCTTGCCCTTGGGCTTACAGACTTACAGGTCAGCCTGCACTGGCCGTAGAGCAGAACAGAGGGACTGGCCGTAGAGAAGGACAGAGGGACTGGCCGTAGAGCAGAACAGAGGGACTGGCCGTAGAGCAGGACAGAGGGACTGGCCGTAGAGCAGGACAGAGGGACTGGCAGTAGAGCAGGACAGAGGGACTGGCCGTAGAGCAGGACAGAGGGACTGGCCGTAGAGCAGGACAGAGGGACTGGCCGTAGAGCAGGACAGAGGGACTGGCCGTAGAGCAGGACAGAGGGACTGGCCGTAGAGCAGGACAGAGGGACTGGCCGTAGAGCAGGACAGAGGGACTGGCCGTAGAGCAGGACAGAGGGACTGGCCGTAGAGCAGGACAGAGGGACTGGCCGTAGAGCAGGACAGAGGGACTGGCAGTAGAGCAGGACAGAGGGACTGGCAGTAGAGCAGGACAGAGGGACTGGCCGTAGAGCAGGACAGAGGGACTGGCAGTAGAGCAGGACAGAGGGACTGGCCGTAGAGCAGGACAGAGGGACTGGCCGTAGAGCAGGACAGAGGGACTGGCCGTAGAGCAGGACAGAGGGACTGGCCGTAGAGCAGGACAGAGGGACTGGCCGTAGAGCAGGACAGAGGGACTGGCCGTAGAGCAGGACAGAGGGACTGGCCGTAGAGCAGGACAGAGGGACACTTTAAACCGAATGACCCCCATTCTTATTGTATGGCCTCCCTCCCAGAGTTCGGTGGCCTCATCTCATTCAAGGCCTGACCTCTTTTGAAGCTGGTAATTAGTTGAGCTAGCTAAACAAGCTTGAATTATGTTAAGACAACATTGGCAGAACGTTGGTCAGGTTAGGGAACTCTATGGTTGTGGTTCTGAATAGCCAGGAGAGGTGAACCAGTACCACCTTATCTACATGGATAGCATAAAGATCAGAAAGCTGACAGCTGGATGGATGGATGGATGGATGGATACTATAGATAGATATATACTATAGATAGATACTATAGATAGATAGATACTATAGATAGATAGATACTGTAGATAGATAGATAGATAGATACTGTAGATAGATAGATAGATAGATAGATACTATAGATAGATAGATACTGTAGATAGATAGATAGATAGATACTGTAGATAGATAGATAGATAGATAGATAGATAGATAGATAGATAGATACTGTAGATAGATAGATAGATAGATAGATAGATAGATAGATAGATAGATAGATAGTGTGATGTCACGAGAGGCTGTGTCCTGGAGGGACGTTACATCCCCCTGAGGTGGCTGCAAACCCAGACAGCTATGGCTCCATCTGCTGGTATGGTCGGGAACTCCACCCCTCTATGGCCAATCTTCCCACGCAGCTGAAACAAATGAGGAGCTGATGAGCTGAAGGTTTGGGAAGGGAAGAGACACAGTCTCCAACCTGGGCTCTCTGGAGGACAAGAGTGCTGCACGTCCACTTCCATGAGGAATATAAGGATTTGGAGATACTTACCTTTGGGAAATACTCACCTTTGGGATATATGCACCTGTGGAAATACGTGGGGGACATTTGGAAGGACGTTTTGCTGGGTTGGCCACTAGCTGCAACGGGGAATACAGTAAGACTGGGGAAAAGTTATTTGAGCGAGGGAGAGTTATGATTTTGGAGGTGGAAGAGACATCCCTGAACTGGTAACCCTTAAGAGCCACCAGAGAACAGAATTGTGTTATACTTTCGTTAGTTTCCCAAGACCTTTAATAAAATCCTTGTTTTGGTTGAACCTGGTCTCCTTGCACTACTTGAGCAATCCCGCTGAAAGCTGTGTAGCCTCTCGTGACGTCACAGATGGTGGAGAATACGGGCACGCTCAAGCGTTAATAGTGCATGTCAGAGGAGGATACCGAAGGTTTGATCACCCAGTTTTCCAAGTTGGCCGTAGGCTCCCCCGCCGACTGAAATGGAGGACATATTGAAAGCCCTTGTTGCTGGCCAGCAAGCCCAGATGCAAGCAACCGTGGCTCTCTTGGAGGAGCAAAAGACAGCCAACCTTCTGAAGGCAGAGGAATTGCAGTTGCAGAGACAGATGGTTGTCCAAAATACCCGCCCAATAAAGGCAAGTGACTTTATATCTAAGATGGGAGCTACCGATGACATTGAGGCATACCTGCATGCATTTGAGGCCACGGCCACTAGGGAAGCCTGGCCCAAGCAACAGTGGGTTGGTCTGTTAGCCCCCTTTCTAACCGGAGAATCGCTGAATGCTGTCCGGGACCTGGGCCCTGACCAGGTTACTGACTATGATGCCCTGAAGTCTGAGATCCTCAGCAGATATGGACTCACAAAGTTTGGTATGGCCCAGCGCTTTCACAGCTGGACCTTCCAACCAGACCAACCTCCTCGGGCGCAGATGCATGAACTTGTCCGAATCGCAAGGAAATGGCTGGATCCGCAGAGGAATACAGCAGCGGCGGTGGTGGAGGCCGTTGTGGTGGATCGTTACCTACTCTCTTGCCTTATGAGGCAAAACGGTTCATCAGTCAACAGGCCTTGACCACGGCTGATCTGACCGTGGAAGCTGTGGAAAAGTACCAGGCCACAGCGGAGATGCTGAATGCTTCCCGAAAAGACCCCAGGAGTGCGGCCCCACCACAAATGAAAAGAACCCGTCCAAAGGACCCCAAGGTCTCGAACCCAGCCACGTCAGGACTTATCCCGGCTCCAGGGGGAGCCAGAAACCAGGCGGGTCCAAGAAGAGTACACCAGGAGGGGGAAACTCGACAGTGTTACCGGTGTGGGGAGATGGGACATATCTCCTGGCAGTGTGGGAAACCAGCCGAGGAACCTATGCCCACTGCGGAGTCCTCCAGCTCAGCACCCACACACCGTTTTGCCTCGCTCTTGGGAGTCGTAGATGGCGGCCCCGATCGACCCCCCCACCTGCCCGGTAACTGTGAATCACCATGATGTGGAGGCCTTACTGGATTCTGGTAGCCGGGCCACCCTGGTGCGTAAGGATTTGGTGGGCCCAACGTGTCTGACCCCGGGAAAGTCCTCCCAGTTTCCTGTGTCCATGGGGACACCAGAGAATACCCCATTACTGAACTTACAATGACCAGCACACGGGGAACCATACACACGACGGCGGGGGTGGTTGATTCCCTCCCCGTCCCTGTCCTAATTGGACGAGACTGCCCAGCCTTTTACCCACTCTGGAGAGAGTCTCAGGAGAGGATAACCCGAGTACCTCGGAAACGGAGAGGCAAGACTCATCCTGGGAAGGCTCCGGTGCAATCCTCCGAGTTACTCACTCCCGCCCCGGGCTCTGATAGGGATGGCAGGTGCCCAGACCGACACAGAGACGGAGCTACAGAATCTGGACAAAGAACTGTCTGGTCTGAAGGGGACCGCTGAGAGGTATCGTTTGTTAAAGCAACAGTTAGACATGAAGACAGAAGAGTTAGATATCCTCCAGGCTAAACTCCAACAGAGCTCCTTCCCTAAGCAACAGGAGGAGCTGGAGAGGCTGCGCAGGACCATCGAGGAGTGTGAGGAGACCCTGCGCAGGAGTAAGGAGGTCCAGAAGAAGGCAGAGGAGAAGTACAAGGTGTTGGAGAACAAGATGAAGAATGCGGAGGCAGAGAGAGAGAAGGAACTGAAAGCTGCTCAACAGAAGCTAAACTCTGCTAAAACCAAGGCTGATGCGTTCAGTAAGAAACTCAAGGAGAGACAACAGGAGGCTGAGTCCCTGGTCCTAGAGTTGGAGGAGTTGAAGAGAGAGCAGTCTGGCAAGCACCACGGCAATGCGGACGCCCTCTCCCGGCGTGATGCCTTCTTCGCTGCCTTTACCCCGACGAGGACGTCGGTCCCGAGGAGGGGGATGTGTGATGTCACGAGAGGCTGTGTCCTGGAGGGACGTTACATCCCCCTGAGGTGGCTGCAAACCCAGACAGCTATGGCTCCATCTGCTGGTATGGTCGGGAACTCCACCCCTCTATGGCCAATCTTCCCACGCAGCTGAAACAAATGAGGAGCTGATGAGCTGAAGGTTTGGGAAGGGAAGAGACACAGTCTCCAACCTGGGCTCTCTGGAGGACAAGAGTGCTGCACGTCCACTTCCATGAGGAATATAAGGATTTGGAGATACTTACCTTTGGGAAATACTCACCTTTGGGATATATGCACCTGTGGAAATACGTGGGGGGACATTTGGAAGGACGTTTTGCTGGGTTGGCCACTAGCTGCAACGGGGAATACAGTAAGACTGGGGAAAAGTTATTTGAGCGAGGGAGAGTTATGATTTTGGAGGTGGAAGAGACATCCCTGAACTGGTAACCCTTAAGAGCCACCAGAGAACAGAATTGTGTTATACTTTCGTTAGTTTCCCAAGACCTTTAATAAAATCCTTGTTTTGGTTGAACCTGGTCTCCTTGCACTACTTGAGCAATCCCGCTGAAAGCTGTGTAGCCTCTCGTGACGTCACAATAGATAGATAGATAGATAGATAGATAGATAGATAGATAGATAGATAGATGGATGGATGCTGCACTTTCCATCACATAGACTGACCAGGTGAATCCAGGTGAACGCTATGATCCCTTATTGATGTCACTTGTTAAATCCACTTCAAATCAGTGTAGATGAAGGGGAGGAGACAGGTTAAAGAAGGATTTTTAAGCCTTGAGACAATTGAGACATGGATTGTGTATGTGTGCCATTCAGAGGGTGAATGGGCAAGACAAAATATTTAAGCACCTTTGAACTGGTTATGGTAGTAGGTGCCAGGCGCACGGGTTTGAGTGTGTGTCAAGAACTGTAACGCTGCTGGGTTTTTCACGCTCAATAGTTTCCCGTGTGTATCAACAATGGTCCACCACACAAAGAACATCCAGCCAACTTGACACAACTGTGGGAAGCATTGGAGTCAACATGGGCCAGCATCCTTTTCGAATGCTTTCGACACCTTGTAGAATCCATGCCCACGACGAATTGTGGCTGTTCTGAGAGCAAAAGGGGGTGCAACTCAATATTAGGAAGGTGTTCCTAATGTTTTGTACTCTCAGTATAAATAAATACACACACACACACTACAGGTCAAAAGTTTTAGAACACCTACTCATTCAAGGGTTTTTCTTTATTTTTACTATTTTCTACATTGTAGAATAATAGTGAAGACATCAAAACTATGAAATAACACATATGGAATCATGTAGTAACCAAAAAAGTGTTAAACAAATCAAAATATATTTTATATTTGAGATTCTTCAAATAGCCACCCTTTGCCTTGACGACAGCTTTGCACACTCTTGGCATTGTCTCAACAAGCTTCACCTAGAATGCTTTTCCAACAGTCTTGAAGGAGTTCCCACATATGCTGAGCACTTGTTGGCTGCTTTTCCTTCACTCTGCGGTCCGACTCATCCCAAACCATCTCAATTGGGTTGAGGTCGGGGGATTGTGGAGGCCAGGTCATCTGATGCAGCACTCCATCACTCTCCTTCTTGGTCAAATAGCCCTTACACAGCCTGGAGGTGTGTTGGGTCATTGTCCTGTTGAAAAACAAATGATAGTCCCACTAAGCCCAAACCAGATGGGAAGGCGTATCGCTGCAGAATGCTGTGGTAGCCATGCTGGTTAAGTCATAGACAGTGTCACCAGCAAAGCACCCCTACACCATAACACCTCCTCCTCCATGCTTTACAGTGGGAACTACACATGCAGAGATCATCCGTTCACCCACACCGCTTCTCACAAAGACACGGCGGTTGGAACCATAATTCTCCACTACTAATGGACAGATTTCTACCAGTCTAAAGTTCATTGCTCGTGTTTCTTGGGCCAAGCAGGTCTCTTCTTATTATAGGTGTCCTTTAGTAGTGGTTTCTTTGCAGCAATTCGACCATGAAGGCCTGATTCACACAGTCCCCTCTGAACAGTTGATGTTGAGATCTGTCTGTTACTGGAACTGCAGTTTCTGAGGCTGGTAATTCTAATGAACTTATCCTCTGCAGCAGAGTTAACTCAGGGTCTTCCATTTCCATATTGACTGACCTTCATGTCTTAAAGTAATGATGGACTGTTGTTTCTCTTTGCTTATTTGAGCTGCTCTTGCCATAATATGGACTTGGTCTTTTACCAAATAGGGTTATCTTCTGTATACCACCCCTACCTTGTCACAACACAACTGATTGGCTCAAACGCATTAAGAAGGAATGAAAATCCACAAATTAACTTTTAAGAAGGCACACCTGTTAATTGAAATGCATTCCAGGTGACATGGGGCGGCAGGTAGCTTAGTTGTTAAGAGCGTTTTGCCAGTAACCGAAAGGTCGCTGGTTCTAATCCCCGAGCCGACTAGGTGAAAAATCTGTCGATGTGCCCTTGAGCAAGGCACTTAACCCTAATTGCTCCTGTAAGTCGCTCTGGATAAGAGTGTCTGCTAAATGACTAAAATGTAAAAAAAATTAATGAAGCTAGTTGAGAGAATGCCAAGAGTGTGCAAAGCTGTCATCAAGGCAAAGGGTGGCTATTTGAAGAATCTCAAATATATTTTATTTAACACTTTTTTGGTTACTACATGATTCCATATGTGTTATGTCATAGTTTTGATGACTTCACTACTATTCTACAATGTAGAAAATAGTAAAAATAAAGAAAAACCCTTGAATGAGTAGGTGTGTCCAAACTTTTGACTGGTTGTGTGTGTATATAAATATATATATATATATATAAATAAATAGAAAATAATCTAAAGCCTGCATCATTGACTCAAGTCCACTGCAAAAAAACAAAAACAATGCCAAGCAGTGAAATGTTCCCAAACAAACATGATAAGTCTACATCCTATATACACCCTATTCCAGTCCAGAGATAATGCTGTTGACTGAGTGAAATGTCCCTCTGCTCCCATCAACTGTAATGTCACCTGTCCTGCATGGTGCCTGTCCTGCATGGTGCCTGTCCTGCATGGCACCGGTCCTGCATGGTGCCTGTCCTGCATGGCGCCTGTCCTGCATGGCGCCTGTCCTGCATGGCGCCTGTCCTGCATGGCGCCTGTCCTGCATGGTGCCTGTCCTGCATGGTGCCTGTCCTGCCTGTCCTGCATGTCACCTGTCCTGCATGGCACCTGTCCTGCATGGCACCGGTCCTGCATGGTGCCTGTTCTGCATGCACCTGTCCTGCATGGCGCATGTCCTGCATGGTGCCTGTCCTGCATGGCGCCTGTCCTGCATGGTGCCTGTCCTGCCTGTCCTGCATGGTGCCTGTCCTGCATGGTGCCTGTCCTGCCTGTCCTGCATGGCGCCTGTCCTGCATGGTGCCTGTCCTGCATGGCACCGGTCCTGCATGGTGCCTGTTCTGCATGCACCTGTCCTGCATGGCGCCTGTCCCGAATGGTGCCTGTCCTGCATGGTGCCTGTCCTGCATGGTGCCTGTCCTGCATGGTGCCTGTCCTGCATGGCGCCTGTCCCGAATGGTGCCTGTCCTGCATGGTGCCTGTCCTGCATGGTGCCTGTCCTGCATGGTGCCTGTCCTGCCTGTCCTGCATGGCGCCTGTCCCGAATGGTGCCTGTCCTGCATGGTGCCTGTCCTGCATGGTGCCTGTCCTGCATGGCGCCTGTCCTGCATGGCGCCTGTCCTGCATGGCACCTGTCCTGCCTGTCCTGCATGGCGCCTGTCCTGCATGGTGCCTGTCCTGCATGGCGCCTGTCCTGCATGGTGCCTGTCCTGCATGGTGCCTGTCCTGCATGGCGCCTGTCCTGCATGGCGCCTGTCCTGCATGGCACCTGTCCTGCCTGTCCTGCATGGCGCCTGTCCTGCATGGCGCCTGTAACCTGAATGATTTGGAAAGTCTTGTTGCTAAGAAAAGGACTGTCAGTCAGTCCTATGATTTGGAGAGTGGTTCCATCCCTCATAGCAAACAAAGTTGTAAGGCTCACAGTCCCGTTTTGTTCTTGTTCAAATGAAGGAGAGGGTCCTTTAAGCCAAACGTAACTTTACAAGTCACACACGCACGCGAGGTGAGTCTGGTTAGCCAATATACACATTATCTCTGTAACCAGTCCTAAACGTGAAGAATGGGCACGAGTCTAACTATTGACTTTAACCATTAGTCCTCCTAGTCAATACACGGTTAAAGTGCCGCCTCAGGTGACTCCGGTGACACAACAGCACAAAGGGAGTAGAGCCCTAAACCTGATCCTCCCAATGATCCCAAATTACAGCACAGAGCCACAGTGACAGGGGGTTAAATCCCTGAACGAGGAGCAGCCTTCGGGGGACTGCTGCCCATAATACACTATTATCAGCAGGACAAAGATATGTTATTGGGGTGACATTTAGAAATTAGAATTGATCAAATAGATCAATAATAAAGTGTCCCACTTGACTATTTGGCAACAGGATTGAGATCAGTGATTAAGGCTTGAGTTACTTCTAAACGGTAGTAAGTAAACTAGGCATGAAATCCAACAACTAACAGCAGCTTGTTTACAACATAGAGTTAGCTACAGGCTAAATGAGTTAGCTACAGGCTAAATGAGTTAGCTACAGGCTAAATGAGTTAGCTACAGGCTAAATGAGTTAGCTACAGGCTACAGAGTACACTTATGAAGAAGAAGACCTACTCTACAGCCCACCATAAAGCAGTCATAACACTCATCTCCTCCTGAGACTCAGACAAAAGAGGCTCTGCTCCGTTTGTCCCTTTAAGAGCCTTTTTCCTTCAGTCTGCCAGATTAGTTCAGTATCATGTGTCAGAGTGCTGCCTGGTGTAGAGGGAGACTGAGGGCGGGCAGGCAGGCAGGCAGGCAGGCAGGCAGGCAGGCAGGCGGGCGGTGAAGAGAGCCTTTCTTTTTAAACATCCTGTGGTTCCCAGTGACACGCCCGACACCTCTGCCCAGTCACCTGCTATTTTCATTGGTTCGGTAAATTTAAAAAAAGAGGCCGGTGTCACGCTCAGTCAACTACATAGAATTGGTTTTGTTACCAATTTCAGCAGTGGGCCTTCCTTGGTACAGGAAATTCATTTATTACTGGAAATTCATTTGTTGACGATTAGGGAAAACACATCAGATGGGCTCCAGTGTTTTCCCTAGGGGAAAGATAGCTGCTAAATGAATCTAGGGGAAAGATAGCTGCTAAATGAATCTAGGGGAAAGATAGCTGCTAAATGAATCTAGGGGAAAGATAGCTGCTAAATGAATCTAGGGGAAAGATAGCTGCTAAATGAATCTAGGGGAAAGATAGCTGCTAAATGAATCTAGGGGAAAGATAGCTGCTAAATGAATATAGGGGAAAGATAGCTGCTAAATGAATCTAGGGGAAAGATAGCTGCTAAATGAATCTAGGGGAAAGATAGCTGCTAAATGAATCTAGGGGAAAGATAGCTGCTAAATGAATCTAGGGGAAAGATAGCTGCTAAATGAATCTAGGGGAAAGATAGCTGCTAAATGAATCTAGGGGAAGATAGCTGCTAAATGAATCTAGGGGAAAGATAGCTGCTAAATGAATCTAGGGGAAAGATGGCTGCTAAATGAATCTAGGGGAAAGATAGCTGCTAAATGAATATAGGGGAAAGATAGCTGCTAAATGAATATAGGGGAAAGATAGCTGCTAAATGAATCTAGGGGAAAGATAGCTGCTAAATGAATATAGGGGAAAGATAGCTGCTAAATGAATATAGGGGAAAGATAGCTGCTAAATGAATCTAGGGGAAAGACAGCTGCTAAATGAATATAGGGGAAAGATAGCTGCTAAATGAATATAGGGGAAAGATAGCTGCTAAATGAATCTAGGGGAAAGATAGCTGTAGTCTCCATCTACTGTTGTTATGTTTTATAATAAAACACTTGAGTTGCATTCAAGATTATGACAAAGTCTTACGCTGTCTGAGTTCAACCTCCTAGTCTTTGGACCCTAGTCAAGTATATGATGTAAACAGGGTAAAACAAGATACCTTGTGGGTCCCCAAACAGCACTGTTAGCACACCTTTAAAAAGTCAACACCTGCATTGTGACGTTTAGGTTGTCTTCTACTTCATCATGAGGGTGAGGTTTGCACATCCTGTATTGGTCTGTTTCCCTCTGGTGACCCCTCTGCCTTCCTAATGTTTCCCTCTGGTGACCCCTCTGCCTTCCTAATGTTTCCCTCTGGTGACCCCTCTGCCTTCCTAATGTTTCCCTCTGGTGACCCCTCTGCCTTCCTAATGTTTCCCTCTGGTGACCCCTCTGCCTTCCTAATGTTTCCCTCTGGTGACCCCTCTGCCTTCCTAATGTTTCCCTCTGGTGACCCCTCTGCCTTCCTAATGTTTCCCTCTGGTGACCCCTCTGCCTTCCTAATGTTTCCCTCTGGTGACCCCTCTGCCTTCCTAATGTTTCCCTCTGGTGACCCCCTCTGCCTTCCTAATGTTTCCCTCTGGTGACCCCTCTGCCTTCCTAATGTTTCCCTCTGGTGACCCCCTCTGCCTTCCTAATGTTTCCCTCTGGTGACCCCTCTGCCTTCCTAATGTTTCCCTCTGGTGACCCCTCTGCCTTCCTAATGTTTCCCTCTGGTGACCCCTCTGCCTTCCTAATGTTTCCCTCTGGTGACCCCTCTGCCTTCCTAATGTTTCCCTCTGGTGACCCCTCTGCCTTCCTAATAATTCCCTCTGGTGACCCCTCTGCCTTCCTAATGTTTCCCTCTGGTGACCTCTCTGCCTTCCTAATGTTTCCCTCTGGTGACCCCTCTGCCTTCCTAATGTTTCCCTCTGGTGACCCCTCTGCCTTCCTAATGTTTCCCTCTGGTGACCCCTCTGCCTTCCTAATGTTTCCCTCTGGTGACCCCTCTGCCTTCCTAATGTTTCCCTCTGGTGACCCCTCTGCCTTCCTAATGTTTCCCTCTACATTTTCCACTTCATATTAAAATAGGCTACTTTTCATTTTTAAGTTTTAATTTATGAATTTGCACGTCCCATGTAATGTAACTCAATCAAATCAAATGTGATTTGTCAAATGCGCCGAATACAACAGGTGTACACCTTACCATGAAATGCTTACTTACGAGCCCTTAACCAACAATGCAGAGTCAGAAAGTACGAAAAATTAGCTAGCTGAAAAAGGAAACAGTAACACAATAAAATAACAATAACGAGGCTATATACAAGGGGTACCGGTACCGAGTCAATGTGCAGGAGGACCAGGAAGTAGAGGTAATATGTAGGTAGGGGTAAAAGTGACTCGTCAAACAGGATAGATAATAAACAGAGTAGCAGCAGTGTTGGTAGTTGAGGTAATATGTAGGTAGGGGTAAAAGTGACTAGTCAATCAGGATAGATAATAAACAGAGTAGCATCAGCGTATGTGAAGAGTGTGTTTGTCGTCAATATGCATGTGTGTGTGTGTGTGTGTGTATGTGTGTGTGTGTGTGTGTGTGTGTGTGTGTGTGTGTGTGTGAGCGTATGTATGTGTGTGTGTGTGTGTGTGTGTGTGTGTGTGTGTGTGTGTGTGTGTGTGTGTGTGTGTGTTTGTGTTGGAGTGTCAGTGTAGTATGTGTGAGTGGAGTCCAGTGAGTGTACATAGAGGCAATGCAAGAGACTCAGTGCAAAAAATAAATAAAAAGGGGGTCAATGTAAATAGTCCAGGTAGCCATTAGCTTAACTGTTCAGCAGTTTTATGGCTTGGGGGTAGAAGCTGTTCAGGAGCCTTTTGGTCCCAGACTTGGCAAACAAAAAAGATTTCCTAGGTTTCCTTTCCCAGTGTGTCGGGGCAGTGACGCCAAAGAGTGACTGTCGTCTCGTCAGTCAGCGTAGCCTATCAAATCGTATCAGGTGACAGAGCCTATCATTTGGCTCCCTCATTTGCATAAACTGTAGGCCTAGGCTTTTAGGAAATGATCTGTTGTAGGCCTAGCTGTAGGCCTAGCTGTAGGCCTAGCTGTAGGCCTAGCTGTAGGCCTAGCTGTAGGCCTAGCTGTAGGCCTAGCTGTAGGCCTAGGCTTTTAGGAAATGATCTGTTGTAGGCCTAGCTGTAGGCCTAGCTGTAGGCCTAGCTGTAGGCCTAGCTGTAGGCCTAGCTGTAGGCCTAGCTGTAGGCCTAGCTGTAGGCCTAGGCTTTTAGGAAATTATCTGCAGATAAATTCTGAAAACATTTGAGGAAGATGGTGAATCATCACTGCAGGAACAATAGGTAGCCTCATTCTGGTCCAAATATGTGACCCGTTTCAGGAAACTAGCCACACGTCACTACTTCACAGGAGAGGCATTTGAACTTATGTTTAAAAAAAAAAATTATTATCAAAATGCATTTTGGGGCAGAAATGCCTTTTGGAACATCTGAACTTTCATGTGCCAATTTTAATAAATGTGTATGCCATCTGTAAATACCAATACCATTTTTTTTTTTATTACGAGCCTAGTTGGTTTAGCCACAGAAAGACAGGAACCTTCCCACTAGCCATGATTGGCTATGATAACGGATGAGCTGGACATGCCGAGAGAGGAGTTTGGATTGGTCTGCCACGTAGCGCGCTTCTGTCTATAACATGAGCTGCTCAGAATGTGTAGATAGTCCTTTTCTGAAAGATATCATGAAGAGTTGCAAAAGTGTTGCTACTGCTCACAACTGAATTTAACAAGCGCTATCGGCAAAGATCAGTGGGAAGAAGTTGTGATGGGACTACTTTCTGGAGGACGAAAGCCATGCTGACTCTGAAAGAGAATCAGACGATGAGGAAATCCCTGATTTAGGTAAAAACATTTTTAATTGAACCAAACATTGTAGAGTCTTCTGATGACAGTGACGGGGAAGAAAACGGTGATCAACAGTGTTGTTGTCACGGAAGAAGTTGACCGAGTTTTGAAATCAGTGGAATGCCCGGTTGAGTATGATTGCAAAATGCGGTGGGAGTCGAAAAGAGAACACAGACAGCGGTTGTATAAAACCGATTTTATTTGATATAGTGTGTGTTTACCAGAGAGGTTAATGTGAAGAACAACATGACCTGCACCAAAGTCAGATTAGGATATAGACCAAGGACTAAATACAGGGTATGTTTACTACTACTGTTTGCTATTACTTTCACCACTTTTAGTCTTAAACTTGGGTTGTTTACTACACTACCGTACTCACTCTGTTTAGCACATGGCCTCACATGTGAATCCTTAAAGAGATGGGTGGGGCTAAGGCTTAAAAGGGTGTGAATGGTGCTGAATGGGTGTAGACAAAGAAGAGCTCTCCAGTAGGTGTAGCAAAACATTCACAGGCCATTCTCTCAAAAGTGGGGTTACAAGTTCATCAACTTTCAAAGCAGAATTACTTTCCCATTGTTCCTCAACTGCAGTGTATGATATACCATTTTATAATATAATAATATGCCATTTAGCAGACGCTTTTATCCAAAGCGACTTACAGTCATGCGTGCATACATTTTTGTGTATGGGTGGTCCCGGGGATCGAACCCACTACCTTGGCGTTACAAGCGGCGCGCTCTACCAGCTGAGGACCATAGGATTTAGTCTCTACTTTTATCCAATGTAAAAAACACAATTTCAAATTTTAATACATAGGACCGAATCAAGATGGTGGGTCACATGATAATTAGGCCCCTCACGGAATCCAGGCATTAAAACGGAATTCAACAATATATTTTTTTTATTGACCTTAGTAGGGAATCAACTAAAGGTATTGAAAATTCATTAATTTGCCCATGTTTATCATAAGACATGAAAAGAACGCATCAGTGATTCGTTTTCTCTGCAACTTTTCTGAAGGGGCAACAAGAAAGCCCCTGTCTGTGTGTGCAGTGTGTGTGTCTACCACTTTGTGTAGCCGTTAGCGATTATGCTAATGGTAAAAAAAACAGTATTCTGGTAAAATGGAAGGCTTTCCCAAAAACCTTCTCAATTAAAAAGTTAACTACAAAGTAGCCTATGCTTACTTGGCAGAATGATATCATGATTACTTTCATCAATCCAGTGGGTATTTGTTTTGCAAACTCTACCAAAAACACGCTAAACAACAGCCTCTTGCTAGGTGAGCGCTTGAATTAAAAGGGTAACTACATCCAAAAATACCACTCCACAAATGTCTTGTTAACAAACTATAGTTTTGGCAAGTCGGTTAGGACATCTACTTTGTGCATGACACAAGTAGTTTTTCCAACAATTGTTTACATATTACATTTTAGTCATTTAGCAGACGCTCTTATCCAGAGAGACTTACAGTTAGTGAGTGCATACATATTTCATACTGGCCCCCGTGGGAATCGAACCCACAACCCTGGCGTTGCAAACGCCATGCTCTACCAACTGAGCTACACGGGACCTTTACAGACAGATTATTTCACTTATAATTCACTGTATCACAATTCCAGTGGGTCAGAAGTTTACATACACTAAGTTGACTGTGCCTTTAAACAGGTTGGAAAATTCCAGAAAATGACGTCATGGTTTAAAAGGTTCTGATAGGCTAATTGACATCATTTGAGTCAATTGGAAGTGTACCTATGGATGTATTTCAAGGCCTACCTTCAAACTCAATGCCTCTTTGCTTGACATCATGGGAAAATCAAAAGAACTCAGCCAAGACCTCAGAAAAAAAATTGTAGACCTCCACAAGTCTGGTTCATCCTTGGGAGCAATTTCCAAACGCCTGAAGGTACCACGTTCATCTGTACAAACAATAGTATGCAAGTATAAACACCATGGGACCACACAGCCGTCATACCGCTCAGGAAGGAGACGCGTTCTGTCTCCTAGAGATGAACGTACTTTGGTGCGAAAAGTGCAAATCAATCCCAGAACAACAGCAAAGGACCTTGTGAAGATGCTGGAGGAAACAGGTACAAAGTATCTATATCCACAGTAAAACGAGTCCTATATCTACATAACCTGAAAGGCCGCTCAGCAAGGAAGAAGCCACTGCTCCAAAACCGCCATAAAAAAGCCAGACTACGGTTTGCAACTGCACATGGGGACAAAGATCGTATTTTTTGGAGAAATGTCCTCTGGTCTGATGAAACAAAAATAGAACTGTTTGGCCATAATGACCATTGTTATGTTTGGAGGAAAAAGGAGGTAGCTTGCAAGCCGAAGAACACCATCCCAACCGTGAAGCACGGGGGTGGCAGCATCATGCTGTGAGGGTGTTTTGCTGCAGGAGGGACTGGTGCACTTCACAAAATAGATGGTATCATGAGGAAGGAAAATTATGTGGATATATTGAAGCAACATCTCAAGACATCAGTCAGGAAGTTAAAGCTTGGTCGGAAATGGGTCTTCCAAATGGACAATGACCCCAAACATACTTCCAAAGTTGTGGCAAAATGGCTTAAGGACAACAAAGTCAAGGTATTGGAGTGGCCATCACAAAGCCCTGACCTCAATCCTATAGAACATTTGTGGGCAGAACTGAAAAGGCGTGTGTGAGCAAGGAGGCCTACAAACCTGACTCAGTTACACCAGCTCTGTCAGGAGGAATGGGCCAAAATTCACCCAACTTATTGTGGGAAGCTTGTGGAAGGCTACCCGAAACGTTTGACCCAAGTTAAACAATTGAAAGGCAATGCTACCAAATACTAATTGAGTGTATGTAAACTTCTAACCCACTGGGAATGTGATGAATGAAATAAAAGCTTAAATAAATCATTCTCTCTACTATTATTCTGACATTTCACATTCTTAAAATAAAGTGGTGATCCTAACTGACCTAAGACAGGGAATCTTTACTAGGATTAAATGTCAGGAATTGTGAAAAACTGAGTTTAAATGTATTTGGCTAAGGTGTATGTAAACTTCCGACTTCAACTGTAGATAGATAGATAGATAGATAGATAGATAGATAGATAAAAGTATGTGGCGCCTGCTCGTCGAACATCTCATTCCAAAATCATGGGCATTAATATGGAGTTGGTCCCCCCTTTGCTGCTATAACAGCCTCCACTCTTCTGGGAAGGCTTTCCACTAGATGTTGGAACATTGCTGCGGGGACTTGCTTCCATTCAGCCACAAGAACATTAGTGAGGTCGGGCACTGATGTTGGGCGATTAGGCCTGGCTCGCAGTCAGCGTTCCAATTCATCCCAAAGGTGTTCGATGGGGTTGAGGTCAGGGCTCTGTGCAGGCCAGTCAAGTTCTTCCACATCGATCTCGACAAACCATTTCTGTATGGACCTCGCTTTGTGCACGGGGGCATTGTCATGCTGAAAAAGGGCCTTCCCCAAACTGTTGCTGCAAAGTTTGAAGCACAGAATCGTCTAGAATGTAATTTTATGCTGTAGCGTTAAGATTTCCCTTCACTGGAACTAAGGGGCCTAGCCCGAATCACGAAAAACAGCCCCAGACCATTATTTATCCTCCACCAAACTTTACATTTGGCACTATACATTTGCTCCAGAGTCAAATGGCGGCGAGCAGAACAGCTGGCAGGCGTATTCACGGTCATTTTCAACCTCTCCAGTCTGTAATCCCCACATGTTTTAAGATGACCACAATCATCCCTGTTTCTAAGAACTCTAAGGCTTCCTGCCACAACGACTACCGCCCTGTAGCACCTTCTTCACAACGACTACCGCCCTGTAGCACCTTCTTCACAACGACTACCGCCCTGTAGCACCTTCTTCACAACGACTACCGCCCTGTAGCACCTTCTTCACAACGACTACCGCCCTGTAGCACCTTCTTCACAACGACTACCGCCCTGTAGCACCTTCTTCACAACGACTACCGCCCTGTAGCACCTTCTTCACAACGACTACCGCCCTGTAGCACCTTCTTCACAACGACTACCGCCCTGTAGCACCTACTTCACAACGACTACCGCCCTGTAGCACCTTCTTCACAACGACTACCGCCCTGTAGCACCTTCTTCACAACGACTACCGCCCTGTAGCACCTTCTTCACAACGACTACCGCCCTGTAGCACCTTCTTCACAACGACTACCGCCCTGTAGCACCTACTTCACAACGACTACCGCCCTGTAGCACCTTCTTCACAACGACTACCGCCCTGTAGCACCTTCTTCACAACGACTACCGCCCTGTAGCACCTACTTCACAACGACTACCGCCCTGTAGCACCTTCTTCACAACGACTACCGCCCTGTAGCACCTTCTTCACAACGACTACCGCCCTGTAGCACCTACTTCACAACGACTACCGCCCTGTAGCACCTTCTTCACAACGACTACCGCCCTGTAGCACCTTCTTCACAACGACTACCGCCCTGTAGCACCTTCTTCACAACGACTACCGCCCTGTAGCACCTACTTCTGTAATCATGAAGTGTTTTGAGAGGCTGGTTATGGCACACATTAACTCCATCATCCCAGACACTCTAGATCCAATTTGCATACCGCCCCAACAGATCCTTAGATTACGCAATCTCAATTGCTCTCCACACTGTCCTCACCCACCTACAGTGGGGGAAAAAGTATTTAGTCAGCCACCAATTGTGCAAGTTCTCCCACTTAAAAAGATGAGAGAGGCCTGTAATTTTCATCATAGGTACACGTCAACTATGACAGACAAAATGAGAAAGGAGTGGCTTCGTAAGAAGCATTTCAAGGTACTGGAGTGGCCTAGCCAGTCTCCAGATCTCAACCCAATAGACAATCTTTGGAGGGAGTTGAAAGTCCGTGTTGCCCAGCGACAGCCCCAAAACATCACTGCTCTAGAGGAGATCTGCATGGAGGAATGGGCCAAAATACCAGCAACAGTGTGTGAAAACCTTGTGAAGACTTACAGAAAACGTTTGACCTGTGTCATTGCCAACAAAGGGTATATAACAAAGTATTGAGAAACTTTTGTTATTGACCAAATACTTATTTTCCACCATAATTTGCAAATAAATTCATTAAAAATCCTACAATGTGATTTTCTGGAAAAAAAATTCTCATTTTGTCTGTCATAGTTGACGTGTACCTATGATGAAAATTACAGGCCTCTCTCATCTTTTTAAGTGGGAGAACTTGCACAATTGGTGGCTGACTAAATACTTTTTTCCCCCACTGTAGTTAAGAGGAATACCTACGTGAGAATGCTGTTCACTGACTACAGCTCAGAGTTCAACACCATTGTCCCCCGAGTTCGTCACCAAGCTTAGGACTCTGGGTCTGAACACTTCTCTCTGGAACTGGATCCTGGACTTCCTGACGGGCCGCCCCCAGGTGGTGAGGGTAGGCAGCATCACCTCCGCCACGCTGACCCTCAACACAGGGGCCCCTCAGGGCCGAGCTCCCTGCCATCCAGGACCTCTATATCAGGTGGTGTGAAAAAGAAGGCCCGGAAAATCGTCAAAGACTCCAACCACCCAAGCCATAGACTATTCTCTCTGCTGCCGCACGGCAAGAGATACCAGAGCATCAAGTCTGACACCAACAGGCTCCTGAACAGCTTCTATCCCCAAGCCATAAGACTGATAAATAGCTAACAGAATGGCTACACGGACCGAGTTCACCTTGTGTCTTTATTGACCTTTTATTTCAATCTTTGCATTGTCTCTATGCACACTCACAGGGCCCTACACACTACACACATTCAACACTCCAACACACATACGAACACTCACTGCATCATCTGATCACTCACACATAATGTGCACATACCAGGCGTCAGGGCACTAGACAACTATCTGGTACTCCCTCATCCCATTTCTTACTGATTTGGTTGACGCAGCTGGGCCACTGCCTGCATTGCCTCTCCTCCATGGAGCTGTGCCTGTGACATACCAGTTACGTAGCGGTCCTCCTTCCCAGGATTATTTCACCTTTATTTAACCAGATAAGCCAGTTGAGAACAAGTTCTCATTTACAACTGCGACCTGGCCAAGATAAAGCAAAGCAGTGCGATAAAAACAACAACACATACCTCCATATGGGGTAAAACAAAACATAAAGTCAAAAATACAACAGAAAATATATATACAGTGTGTGCAAATGTAGTAAGTTATGGAGGTAAGGCAATAAATAGGCTATAGTGCAAAATAATTACATTTAGTATTAACACTGGAATGATAGATGTGCAAGAGATGATGTGCAAATAGAGATACTGGGGTGCAAATGAGCAAAATAAATAACAATATGGGGATGAGGTAGTTGGGTGGGCTAATTTCAGATGGGCTGTGTACAGGTGCAGTGATCGGTAAGGTGCTCTGACAACTGATGCTTAAAGTTAGTGAGGGAGATAAGAGTCTCCAGCTTCAGAGATTGGCAGCAGAGAACTGGAAGGAATGGCGGCCAAAGGAGGTGTTGGCTTTGGGGATGACCAGTGAGCTACGTAGCAGTCCTACTTCCCAGGATTAGGAGTACTGAGCTCAGTGCCTATGACATACCAGTTACGTAGCAGTCAGGATTAGAGTACTGAGCTCAGTGGTTCCCCTTTTGGTCCAGCTATGTCGCCTGATGGAGGACCTCATCACAGCGGCTCCTAGACACTGAAAAGCGTTGAGATATAATCGTCCTCCATCTTTTGCTTTACTTCTACCCATGGTGTCCCTAAGCGTGTGGGTGGACTGTGTCCTACCAGCTGCTATTCGCACCAGCAGTCTGCCCACTATTTCAGGTTAATGTACCTAAACCCATCTTTGGCCCTGGTCAATTTTTTCCCCATTGTCGCACATTGGAGCCTATGGCTTTTTGCCTGTTGCCTTCCCCAGAAGGGAGTCCCAGTCGTTGTCCGGTACACATCTACTTCGACTGTAGGAGAGTCATAGTCATTGTCCGGTGCCCCTGTTGGGCCCTGGTTTTGGGACATAACTCATTAAAACTGAGATTGGAGCCACGTATTGGGTTTCCCATCACTTTGTTAAGAGGTTTTCCCCTCAATGGGATGTTTCTGGACCTTCTTGGTGTTGTTTTCTCCTTGCTGTTTAACCTATGGGCAAGAGTGAGCCCAGAGGTTAAACAGCAAGCATGAGGAATGTGCCTTATTGTGCCGTGCTCATAAGCTATAAGGTAAATAATAATTCCCCACGTAGCTAATGAAAAAGAGGAGAGATCTGATGATGATCAGTACAGTACATTCCCACTATGCACATAAAATAGGAAACTATGTGAATTATATTGCTAAATATTATTATTAAGTTAAAGCATTCAGACCAGCGTTACTGATTTTACCTTCGTAAACAACATTTTCAGAGCCTCTGAGCATTGCTGATGTTGGAACTAGCATGCGATATGGGAGTTGTCCATAACCCCACGTGAGATATTGAAACAAATAATTGATTGAGTTAAAGGTTACTTGCGTAACCCTGGTTCTCTGATATTACGAGTGATATGCATCACAACATTCCCTTGCTCACCAGAGCGCGAGGAAGAGAAGCATGCTTGAGATTAACCAGAGGGTGGGAGAGTGGCTCCTTTTTGTGGAGGTGAGGGGCTCACCTCATTCGCCACTCTACCCGTCTGTCTCCAACAGACGCTTTTGATAGGTTCTTCCGAGAGTAGGCGACCATAGCGACATATCCCCCAACATCTGAGATATCTCAGAAGAACCGGGGTCACGTGAGTAACCTTAAGTTATGCTGAGCGAAAATAGTCTTTCAAAAAGAGATCATAGTGTGAATTCTTGAGGTTCTGCAAAGACACAACAGCATCTGTTGAAATGCAGTGAAAGGTATTCAGCTGTAACTAATTCAGATAATATAATAATAATAATAATAATAATAATAATATGCCATTTAGCAGACGCTTTTATCCAAAGCGACTTACAGTCATGTGCGCATACATTTTTACGTATGGGTGGTCCCGGGGATCGAACCCACTACCCTGGGCGTTACAAGCGCCGTGCTCTACCAAATGAGCTACAGAGGACCACAATAGTTCATGAGAGAGTCCTGCTTTGGGAATGAGTCCGTCGGGAATTGGAACTATTCTCTGGCTTGGAGTGTATCACCCCTTTTTTCATTCCATTCAGATGATAACAAAAACCATTCCATGTGAAAACGGAAGTCAAAAGGCAAAATCAGGTGTACCTCGAAAAGGGACTATTATTAGTTATATTAGTTAATAAGAATAAAACTAAATCTGAATTCAAGTTGTAGGAAATTCTTACAGCAATATGTAGCTGTTCAGAAGAAACATGGCAATGTAACGCAACGCATGAGAGGTGTGCTGAAGAAAAGGGTGATTCCAAACACAAACATACAATTAGAGCTGAACCACTCCTCCGCATGCTGACAGAGAGCTACTCTGCTCTGCTGTGAATCACTATCCTGTTCTGGCTTTATCCCATCTCTATGAGGGACCTCTCAGTCTCTGGCTGAATTAGAGCTGAACCACTCCTCCGCATGCTGACAGAGCTACTCTGCTCTGCTGGGAATCACTATCCTGTTCTGGCTTCATCCCATCTCTATCAGGGACCTCTCAGTCTCTGGCTGACTCCCAAAAAAGCACCATATTCCCTATTTAGCGGATTACTTTTGACCAGAGCCCGTAGGGATTGGAGATAGGGCTCTGGTCAGCCAGAGACTGAGAGGTGTCTGCCACGCTCAGCTCTGTGTTGGCCTGGCCATGCTCAGCTCTATGTCTGCCACGCTCAGCTCTGTGTTGGCCTGGCCATGCTCAGCTGATCACAGCTTTATCAGGCTGTTCTATCAGCTGTTTAGGGTAGGATATAGCCTTTCTCATGACACTGTTTCTGACACATTCCTTCATGTTATTCTACCCTGCACCTTTTCTCTCCTCCTCCCCCTGTTCCCCACCCAGGTAGAGGTGAAACAGAGCGAAAGAGAGCGAGCGAGCGAGAGAGAGAGAGAGAGAGAGAGAGAGAGAGAGGAGACAGAGAGAGAGACAGAGAGAGAGAGAGAGACAGAGAGAGAGAGAGAGAGAGAGATGAGACCTCTGAGGGAGGCAGGTGCTGCGTTAAATTGCTGCCCTGCAGCTACGGGGGAAAATCCTACCAGAAGAAAAGGAATTTCAAATGAAACATGAAACCCTCCACAAACAACCAGTCCCCCAGGGTCCTCAACAGAATGGCATTCTAACAACTCATGAAAGCGAGAGAGACACCTCTGGAGAAGGGAGGTGATTTGGGGGAGGGAGGTGATTTGGGGGACGGAGGGGGGAGGTATTTGGGGGACGGAGGGGGGAGGTATTTGCCTTGTCCATCGTGGTCTTTCATCAACAGAGGCTGGGATCCAACTAGGTAATAATCGGGCTGGGCGGCAGGCTGGGCGGCAGGCATGGTGATTGGCACCCTGCCACGCCCAGCCCCACACCGTACCACGCCCCTCCCTTGGTGAAGGGAAGGTGGGTGGAGGTGGAGCGGAAGGTGGGGGCGCGGTATTAATCACTAGATCAAGAGAGGTATTAATCACTAGAGAGAGAGAGCAGAACAGCCCCCCTGAGGGCAGCATAGTGGAGTTGGAACGGTATTACTCAGTTGCACACACTGCTCTGCTGCCGGACAACAGCATTCCTCCACGGGGAGGGGAACAGAGGAGCATCCACCTCATCTACAATAACATATGACATTTAAAAAAATATATATCCAGTCATGCCATCTAAGTAATCTAACTGGTGTAACATTATGGCAACACCCCTTGAATATGGCCGGTGTCAGTAAACGTCGGCAAAAAAAACGTTATTAAATTGTTGCCAGCAGCACAGTTGCAGTCACCAACGCTCTGGATAACATGAAAACAGCCTAACCAGCTCTGCTAGGGCGAGTCAAATGGTCAGAGTGAGATGTTCTCTCATTTGTGTCTGGAAGTAGCTAGCAAGCTAGCCAACGTTAGCCAGTTAGCTTGGGTGCTTGACTGTTGTTAGGACAGGACGCTCGGATCAACCCTACTCCTCCGCCAGTGCGTCCAGTGTGCGCTCTGAACGCTCCGAGAGCGAAACGCTCTAAATTTACGAACGGACAATCTGACAACGCTCTGAGTTTACGAACGCCCAGAGCACACTCTGGCACTCCAGATTAAATTCACGAACACACCCGTAGTATAAATCTTTGGTTGTTTAGTACATGGCCTCACATGTATTTCTTTAAAGAGATGGGTGGGGCTAAAGCTTAATAGGGTGTGAACGATGCTGAATGGGTGTAGACAAAGAAGAGCTCTCCAGTAGGTGTGCCAAAACATTCAAGGGCCATTTTCTCAAAAGTAGGTTTAGAAGTTTATGAACTTTCAAAGCAGAATTACTTTTTTTACAATTTTCTAGCTCTGAGTCTCTGCTTTTATCCAATGTAAAAAACACAATTTCAAATGTTGCTCCATATGACCGAATCGAGCCGGTCGGTCACATATCACCAACAGTGACTGTGTGGTGTACAATAGTGGTAGGAGCGGGTTTTACTTTACAGATGAAAACTGGTGATTCGGTGGAGATAGAATGCCCTACCATTAATAGAAATGGAATCTACAATATATGATATGTTATAAATCCGAGAAAGAAAAAAGCTTCATGCACTTGCATTACAAAAGGTAGACATCTTGAACGCTGCATGAATTCATGCTGTTCCCATCTTCAAACTGCATCGATGACTGTCTGTCATTGGACTCCTAATGTACTGACATTCTGATCTACGATTTAAATATCCAAACGCCCCACCAATCCCAAGCCAATATCCAAACGCCCCACCAATCCCAAGCCAATATCCAAACGCCCCACCAATCCCAAGCCAATATCCAAACGCCCCACCAATCCCAAGCCAATATCCAAATGCCCCACCAATCCCAAGCCTAATCAGAACTCTAACCAGCTCGTTGCTCGCTACACCTCCAGACGTCTTCCTGTGGGACTTACCCCCCAGTTAGGTCTATTCATCTTCACTAGTCTTGTCAAACAAATATTTTGAATTTTACATTTGTGACATTTTCCAGTCGGCTACTCATAGTATTGTAATATTATAATGTTGTGTACGTATTTAGCCATGTCCCAGTACAGGACTCACAGGTAGAGGCTGATCAGGTGGAGGCTAGTCAGGTAGAGGCTGGTCAGGCAGAGGCTGGTCAGGTAGAGGCTGGTCAGGTAGAGGCTGGTCAGGTAGAGGCTGGTCAGGTGGAGGCTGGTCAGGTAGAGGCTGGTCAGGTAGAGGCTGGTCAGGCAGAGGCTGGTCAGATAGAGGGTGGTCAGGTAGAGGCTGGTCAGGTAGAGGCTGGTCAGGTAGAGGGAGGCTGGTCAGGTAGAGGGTGGTCAGGTAGAGGCTGGTCAGGTAGAGGGTGGTCAGGTAGAGGCTGGTCAGGTAGAGGGTGGTCAGGTAGAGGGTGGTCAGGTAGAGGCTGGTCAGGTAGAGGCTGGTCAGGTAGAGGGTGGTCAGGTAGAGGCTGGTCAGGTAGAGGGTGGTCAGGTAGAGGCTGGTCAGGTAGAGGCTGGTCAGGTAGAGGCTAGTCAGGTAGAGGGTGGTCAGGTGGAGGGTGGTCAGGTAGAGGGTGGTCAGGTAGAGGGTGGTCAGGTAGAGGGTGGTCAGGTAGAGGCTGGTCAGGTAGAGGGTGGTCAGGTAGAGGCTGGTCAGGTAGAGGCTGGTCAGGTAGAGGGTGGTCAGGTAGAGGGTGGTCAGGTAGAGGCTGGTCAGGTAGAGGCTAGTCAGGTAGAGGCTGGTCAGGTAGAGGCTGGTCAGGTAGAGGCTAGTCAGGTAGAGGCTGGTCAGGTAGAGGCTGGTCAGGTAGAGGGTGGTCAGGTAGAGGGTGGTCAAGTAGAGGCTGGTCAGGTAGAGGGTGGTCAGGTAGAGGCTGGTCAGGTAGAGGGTGGTCAGGTAGAGGCTGGTCAGGTAGAGGCTGGTCAGGTAGAGGCTGGTCAGGTAGAGGGTGGTCAGGTAGAGGGTGGTCAGGTAGAGGGTGGTCAGGTAGAGGGTGGTCAGGTAGAGGCTGGTCAGATAGAGGCTGGTCAGATAGAGGGTGGTCAGGTAGAGGGTGGTCAGGTAGAGGATGGTCAGGTAGAGGCTGGTCAGGTAGAGGCTGGTCAGGTAGAGGGTGGTCAGGTAGAGGGTGGTCAGGTAGAGACTAGTCAGGTAGAGGCTGGTCAGGTAGAGGGTGGTCAGGTAGAGGGTGGTCAGGTAGAGGGTGGTCAGGTAGAGGCTGGTCAGGTAGAGGCTGGTCAGGTAGAGGCTGGTCAGGCAGAGGCTAGTCAGGTAGAGGGTGGTCAGGTAGAGGGTGGTCAGGTAGAGGGTGGTCAGGTAGAGGGTGGTCAGGTAGAGGATGGTCAGGTAGAGGCTGGTCAGGTAGAGGGTGGTCAGGTAGAGGGTGGTCAGGTAGAGGCTGGTCAGGTAGAGGCTGGTCAGGTAGAGGCTGGTCGGGTAGAGGCTGGTCAGGTAGAGGGTGGTCAGGTAGAGGCTGGTCAGGTAGAGGCTAGTCAGGTAGAGGGTGGTCAGGTAGAGGGTGGTCAGGTAGAGGGTGGTCAGGTAGAGGCTGGTCAGGTAGAGGCTGGTCAGGTAGAGGCTAGTCAGGTAGAGGGTGGTCAGGTAGAGGCTGGTCAGGTAGAGGCTGGTCAGGTAGAGGCTGGTCAGGTAGAGGGTGGTCAGGTAGAGGGTGGTCAGGTAGAGGGTGGTCAGGTAGAGGCTGGTCAGGCAGAGGGTGGTCAGGTAGAGGCTGGTCAGGTAGAGGCTGGTCAGGTAGAGGGTGGTCAGATAGAGGGTGGTCAGGTAGAGGGTGGTCAGGTAGAGGGTGGTCAGATAGAGGCTGGTCAGGTAGAGGGTGGTCAGGTAGAGGGTGGCCAGGTAGAGGCTGGTCAGGTAGAGGCTGGTCAGGTAGAGGCTGGTCAGGTAGAGGCTGGTCAGGTAGAGGGTGGTCAGGTAGAGGCTGGTCAGGTAGAGGCTGGTCAGATAGAGGGTGGTCAGGTAGAGGCTGGTCAGGTAGAGGCTGGTCAGGTAGAGGGTGGTCAGATAGAGGGTGGTCAGATAGAGGCTGGTCAGGTAGAGGCTGGTCAGGTAGAGGCTGGTCAGGTAGAGGCTGGTCAGGTAGAGGCTAGTCAGGTAGAGGCTGGTCAGGTAGAGGGTGGTCAGGTAGAGGCTAGTCAGGTAGAGGCTGGTCAGGTAGAGGCTGGTCAGGTAGAGGCTGGTCAGGTAGAGGCTGGTCAGGTAGAGGCTGGTCAGGCAGAGGCTGGTCAGATAGAGGGTGGTCAGGTAGAGGCTGGTCAGGTAGAGGCTAGTCAGGTAGAGGGTGGTCAGGTAGAGGCTGGTCAGATAGAGGGTGGTCAGGTAGAGGCTGGTCAGGTAGAGGGTGGTCAGATAGAGGCTGGTCAGATAGAGGGTGGTCAGGTAGAGGGTGGTCAGGTAGAGGGATGGTGATTGTACAGGTAGTAGAGTCCATGCTGATCTGAATATTGTACAGTATGTGGTTGCTTTACTGTTTTGTAGCGTGTACTGTAACATGAACTTACAGACAGTGGATCCTGGCCCTCATGCATGGTGATGCAGTCCATGCTGATCTGGATGGTGTTGCCTGCTGGTCCATCTCTGTCTGTTGGGCTGTCGGAGACGTTCAGCTGTATGGGCTGCAACGAGTGGAACGCTGACCTGAAACACAGCGCAATACTGATTTAACTAGGTTTAGAACTGTGTGGTGTGTGTGTGGTGTGTGGTGTGTGTGTGGTGTGTGTGGTGTGTGTGTGGTGTGTGTGTGGTGTGTGGTGTGTGTGTGTGGTGAGTGGTGAGTGGTGTGTGTGGTGTGTGTGTGGTGTGTGTGTTTTTGTGTTTGTAGACTCACTGGTCCAGCATCTCCAGTAGCTGGTTGAACACATCCTGACTGAGGATGTCAGAGCTCTGTTCTGATTGGTTCTGCGACATCATGGAGGCCAGGAAGGAACTCTCTGTACAGGACAAACGGGAGGAGGCGTCTCTATACCTGCAGGAAGTGAGAGAGAGGAACACCATCACTAACTACTATAACTCAGAGGGGCTTGGCAGGGGGCACGGTCAGCCCGTTGGCACGGCTGAATTTTAGAGAACATTTTAGAGGCCCCCACGAATCAACCGCACATCGTGCAGATCATGGTTTCATAATTCTGATTCGGGGAAAAGCTACATTATATATACACACACAAAAGTATGTGGACACCCCACGTTGGCAGTAAAATGGCCTTACTGAAGAGCTCAGTGACTCAACGTGGCACCATCATAGGATGCCGCCTTTCCAACAAGTCAGTTCGTCAAATTTCTGCCCTGCTAGAGCTGCCCCGGTCAAGTGCTGTTATTGTGAAGTGGAAACGTCTAGGAGCAACAACGACTCAGCCGCGAAGTGGTAGGCCACACAAGCTCACAGAACAGGACCGCCAAGTGCTGAAGTGCGTAGCGTGTAAAAATGGTCTGTCCTCGGCGGCAACACTCACTACTGCCTCTGGAAGCAACGTCAGCACAAGAACTGTTCGTCAGGAGCTTCATGAAATGGGTTTCCATGGCCGAGCAGCCGCACACAAGCATAAGATCCCCATGCGCAATGCCAAGCGTTGGCTGGAGTGGTGTAAAGCTCACCACCATTGGACTCTGGAGCAGTGGAAACGCATTCTCTGGAGTGATGAATCACGCTTCACCATCTGGCAGTCCGACGGACGAATCTGGGTTTGGCGGATGCCAGGAGAACGCTACCTGCCCCAATGCATAGTGCCAACTGTAAAGTTTGGTGGAGGAGGCATAATGGTCTGGGGTGTTTTTCATGGTTCGGGCTAGGCCCCTTAGTTCCAGTGAAGGGAAATCTTAACACTACAGCATACAATGATATTCTAGACAATTCTGTGCTTCCAAATTTGTGGCAACAGTTTGGGGAAGGCCCTTTCCTGTTTCAGCATGACAATGCCCCTGTGCACAAATCGAGGTCCATACAGAAATGGTTTGTCGAGATCGGCGTGGAAGAACTTGACTGGCCTGCACAGAGCCCTGACCTCAACCCCATCGAACACCTTTGGGATGAATTGGAACGCCGACTGCGAGCCAGGCCTAATCACCCAACATCAGTGCCCGACCTCACTAATGCTCTTGTGGCTGAATGGAAGCAAGTCCCCGCAGCAATGTTCCAACATCTAGTGGAAAGCCTTCCCAGAAGAGTGGAGGCTGTTATAGCAGCAAAGAGGGGGACCAACTCCATATTAATGCCCATGATTTTTGGAATGAGATGTTCTATGAGCAGGTGTCCACATACTGTTGGTCATGTAGTGTATCTAGAGCTGCTCCTATGGCAGATTGTCCCGGGCTTCTGGCTGTCTAGATCCCTGCTGTTTGTTGTCCCGGGCTTCTGGCTGTCTAGATCCCTGCTGTTTGTTGTCCCGGGCTTCTGGCTGTCTAGATCCCTGCTGTTTGTTGTCCCGGGCTTCTGGCTGTCTAGATCCCTGCTGTTTGTTGTCCCGGGCTTCTGGCTGTCTAGATCCCTGCTGTTTGTTGTCCCGGGCTTCTGGCTGTCTAGATCCCTGCTGTTTGTTGTCCCGGGCTTCTGGCTGTCTAGATCCCTGCTGTTTGTTGTCCCGGGCTTCTGGCTGTCTAGATCCCTGCTGTTTGTTGTCCCGGGCTTCTGGCTGTCTAGATCCCTGCTGTTTGTTGTCCCGGGCTTCTGGCTGTCTAGATCCCTGCTGTTTGTTGTCCCGGGCTTCTGGCTGTCTAGATCCCTGCTGTTTGTTGTCCCGGGCTTCTGGCTGTCTAGATCCCTGCTGTTTGTTGTCCCGGGCTTCTGGCTGTCTAGATCCCTTCTGTTTGTTGTTCCGGGCTTCTGGCTGTCTAGATCCCTGCTGTTTGTTGTCCCGGGCTTCTGGCTGTCTAGATCCCTGCTGTTTGTTGTCCCGGGCTTCTGGCTGTCTAGATCCCTGCTGTTTGTTGTCCCGGGCTTCTGGCTGTCTAGATCCCTGCTGTTTGTTGTCCCGGCTTCTGGCTGTCTAGATCCCTGCTGTTTGTTGTCCCGGGCTTCTGGCTGTCTAGATCCCTGCTGATTGTCCCGGGCTTCTGGCTGTCTAGATCCCTGCTGTTTGTTGTCCCGGGCTTCTGGCTGTCTAGATCCCTGCTGTTTGTTGTCCCGGGCTTCTGGCTGTCTAGATCCCTGCTGTTTGTTGTCACGGGATGAATCCATTATAACAAATCAGATTATCTCGGGGGCCAATCAAGGCGGAACAACATTGTTGTGGATGGAATTGCTGAATCACCACAAGACCTGGATGGAGTCTAAGGACA
This sequence comes from Coregonus clupeaformis, assembly GCF_020615455.1. Taxonomy (NCBI): domain Eukaryota; kingdom Metazoa; phylum Chordata; class Actinopteri; order Salmoniformes; family Salmonidae; genus Coregonus; species Coregonus clupeaformis. Next base: position 19,490,889 of record NC_059202.1, on the reverse strand, counting down.
AAGTGAGGGAAATGATCACGGAGAAACTGAAGATCAACCACAGGAAGACTGAGGTGGAGCGCGCCCACAGGACTGGAAAAACCATCACCGGCCCAGATGACAGGTCCCGGTCGATATTGGTCAAGTTCCTGAGGTTCAAGGACAAGGTAGCTGATACGGAAAGAGCCAAGAACTTCAGAGGAACGCACATCTTCCTCAACAAGGACTATCCTGAAGCTGTGCGCCAGAAGAGGAAATAACTTATCCCAGCCATGAAAGCTTCCAGAGCGCGTGAGGACATTGTTTACATCCGCTATGACAGGGTCATTGTCCACCCTCCCTCCCAGAAGCCTGGAAGGGATGAGAGACCCACACTTACACACACCAACAGATTAATGGCCTGCTGAATGTATATTTCTTTCTCTTGCTTTGTTTGCTCTTTTCCATATTATGTCTATCTCTGATAAGCTACCCAGGAAAGGGCTGAAAATAGCCCATATGAATATATACTGCTCAAAAAAATAAAGGGAACACTTAAACAACACAATGTAACTCCAAGTCAATCACACTTCTGTGAAATCAAACTGTCCACTTAGGAAGCAACACTGATTGACAATACATTTCACATGCTGTTGTGCAAATGGAATAGACAACAGGTGGAAATTATAGGCAATTAGCAAGACACCCCCAATAAAGGAGTGGTTCTGCAGGTGGTGACCACAGACCACTTCTCAGTTCCTATGCTTCCTGGCTGATGTTTTGGTCACTTTTGAATGCTGGCGGTGCTTTCACTCTAGTGGTAGCATGAGACGGAGTCTACAACCCACACAAGTGGCTCAGGTAGTGCAGCTCATCCAGGATGGCCCATCAATGCGAGCTGTGGCAAGAAGGTTTGCTGTGTCTGTCAGCGTAGTGTCCAGAGCATGGAGGCGCTACCAGGAGACAGGCCAGTACATCAGGAGACGTGGAGGAGGCCGTAGGAGGGCAACAACCCAGCAGCAGGACAGCTACCTCGCCACTGGCGCCCTGTGCTCTTCACAGATGAAAGCAGGTTCACACTGAGCACATGTGACAGACGTGACAGAGTCTGGAGACGCCGTGGAGAACATTCTGCTGCCTGCAACATCCTCCAGCATGACCGGTTTGGCGGTGGGTCAGTCATGGTGTGGGGTGGCATTTCTTTGGGGGGCCGCACAGCCCTCCATGTGCTCGCCAGAGGTAGCCTGACTGCCATTAGGTACCGAGATGGTACCCCTTGTGAGACCATATGCTGGTGCGGTTGGCCCTGGGTTCCTCCTAATGCAAGACAATGCTAGACCTCATGTGGCTGGAGTGTGTCAGCAGTTCCTGCAAGAGGAAGGCATTGATGCTATGGACTGGCCCGCCCGTTCCCCAGACCTGAATCCAATTGAGCACATCTGGGACATCATGTCTCGCTCCATCCACCAACGCCACGTTGCACCACAGACTGTCCAGGAGTTGGCGGATGCTTTAGTCCAGGTCTGGGAGGAGATCCCTCAGGAGACCATCCGCCACCTCATCAGGAGCATGCCCAGGCGTTGTAGGGAGGTCATACAGGCACGTGGAGGCCACACACACTACTGAGCCTCATTTTGACTTGTTTTAAGGACATTACATCAAAGTTGGATCAGCCTGTAGTGTGGTTTTCCACTTTAATTCTGAGGGTGACTCCAAATCCAGACCTCCATGGGTTGATAAATTTGATTTCCATTGATAATTTTTGTGTGATTTTGTTGTCAGCACATTCAACTATGTAAATAAAAAAGTATTTAATAAGATTATTTCATTCATTCAGATCTAGGATGTTATTTTAGTGTTCCCTTTATTTTTTGGAGCAGTGCATGTAGCCTTAGAAATAAGGTTAATGAAATCAATACCTTGCTAACATCAGATAACATTCATATATTAGCCAATTCTGAGATTCACTTAGATAATTCCTCCCAACAGATGCATATCCGTCTTCCCAGTCATTTGAAATCCGTAGATTGGGGCCTAATGAATTTATTTCAATTGACTGATTTCCTTATATGAACTGTAACTCAGTAAAATCTTTGAAATTGTTGCATGTTGCGTTTATATTTTTGTTCAGCGTAATTTCCTGCAATTATACACATTTTGCCATGCAGCTGAGAGAAAATGTTGCAGTTTTAAAGCTAATTTCCTGCAATTCTAACGCATTTTGCCATGACTAACGCTGTTCTTTTGCTCAAACATAATAACAAAATCAATCCTTCTATGCTTATATTTAGGTGATTGTTAGTTCTCAAAGATTATATATATATTTTTTTAATGTATAGCTCCATTATCTTTTCTATATACTTTATATCTGGTTGTAGTTGTTTGAGTTAACACTGAAAGTTTCCTGTAACTAACTACCATAACTCTCTGTCCACAACAGGCGGGATGTCTCTATATCTGTAGGAGAGAAGAGGAACACAATCACTATCTAGTATCACTGACCTCCATCACTAACACACTGTCCAGGACAAATGGGAGAGAGAGAGAGAGAGAGAAACACAATCCTTAACTACTTTAACTAACTACCATCACTAACTACCAGAACTCTCTGTCCAGAACAGGTCTCTCAACCTGCAGGAAGAGAGAGGAACACCATCACTAACTAGTAACTACAACAACTAAGTACCGTAACTAACTAGCATAACAATAACTAAATACCATAACTACCAGGACAGATGGGACGACGGGTCTCTCAACCTGCAGGAAGAGAGAGGAACACCATAACAATTAGGACTGGGAATTGCCAGGGACCTCACGATATGATATTAACACGATACTGGGGTGGCAGGTAGCTTAGTGGTTAAGAGCGTTGTGCCAGTAACCGAAAGGTCGCTGGTTCTAATCCCCGAGCCGACTAGGTGAAAAATCTGTCGATGTACCCTTGAGCAAGGCACTTAACCCTAATTGCTCCTGTAAGTCGCTCCGGATAAGAGCGTCTGCTAAATGACTAAAATGTAATGTAAATGCAATAACCTCTGCAACCTGGTGTGCTAAATGACTCAAATGTGCCGATACGATATGTATTGCGATTCTCACGATTCTATATGTATTGTGACTCGATACTGTGATTGAATGTTCCAGACATACTGCTGAGAAAATAGGGAGCTTGAGAAAATGAGTTTTGATCAGTCAGGGAAATAAAATGGAAAACAAGCTATAGGATGAAAAATACCGGAGTTTTGGCGCCGACACCGGTACAGCCGACTAGCGCTAGCTAACGCTACCTACAATAACAACAAAAATAACACTTTTCTTTTGTTCTTTTTTATTTTTCTCGAATCAATACTTGGGAGTCAAATATCGATATATTGTCCAAAAATAATATTGTGATATGTAACTGTATCTAACTACTAACTACCATAACTAACTAACTACCATTATAACTCAGGACAGGCGGGAGGTCAGGTCTCTATACCTGCAGGAAGAGAGGAGGGGAACACCATAAGATCATAACTAACTACTGTAACTACCATCCAGTAACTAACTACTGTAACTACCATAACTAACTACTGTAACTACCATACAGTAACTAACTACTGTAACTACCAAAACTAACTACTGTAACTACCATACAGTAACTAACTACTGTAACTACCATAACTAACTACTGTAACTACCATCCAGTAACTAACTACTGTAACTACCATCCAGTAACTAACTACTGTAACTACCATCCAGTAACTAACTACTGTAACTACCATCCAGTAACTAACTACTGTAACTACCATAACTAACTACTGTAACTACCATACAGTAACTAACTACTGTAACTACCATAACTAACTACTGTAACTACCATCCAGTAACTAACTACTGTAACTACCATAACTAACTACTGTAACTACCATCCAGTAACTAACTACTGTAACTACCATCCAGTAACTAACTACTGTAACTACCATACAGTAACTAACTACTGTAACTACCATAACTAACTACTGTAACTACCATCCAGTAACTAACTACTGTAACTACCATAACTAACTACTGTAACTACCATCCAGTAACTAACTACTGTAACTACCATC
>NC_059202.1:19471843-19484343 GCF_020615455.1 Coregonus clupeaformis | reverse complement strand
GACAGGGGGCTGGACAGGGGGCTGGACAGGGGGCTGGACAGGGGGCTGGACAGGGGGCTGTACGGGGGCTGGACAGGGGGCTGTACGGGGGGGCTGGACAGGGGCTGGACAGGGGGCTGGACAGGGGGCTGGACAGGGGGCTGGACAGGGGGCTGGACAGGGGGCTGGACAGGGGGCTTGACAGGGGGCTGTGTGTGTGTGTGTGCAGGGGGAAGATGGGGGCCATAATCTGAAGCTGGGGGCCCGGGTGGAGGGTGGAGGGTGGAGGGTGGAGGGTAGAGGGTGGAGGGTGGAGGGTGGAGGGTGGAGGGTAGAGGGTAGAGGGTAGAGGGTGGAGGGTAGAGGGTAGAGGGTAGAGGGTAGAGGGTGGAGGGTGGAGGGTGGAGGGTAGAGGGTAGAGGGTAGAGGGTAGAGGGTAGAGGGTAGAGGGTAGAGGGTGGAGGGTGGAGGGTGGAGGGTGGAGGGTAGAGGGTAGAGGGTAGAGGGTGGAGGGTGGAGGGTGGAGGGTAGAGGGTAGAGGGTAGAGGGTAGAGGGTAGAGGGTGGAGGGTGGAGGGTAGAGGGTAGAGGGTAGAGGGTAGAGGGTAGAGGGTAGAGGGTAGAGGGTAGAGGGTAGAGGGTAGAGGGTGGAGGGTGGAGGGTAGAGGGTGGAGGGTAGAGGGTAGAGGGTAGAGGGTAGAGGGTAGAGGGTAGAGGGTAGAGGGTAGAGGGTAGAGGGTAGAGGGTAGAGGGTAGAGGGTAGAGGGTAGAGGGTAGAGGGTAGAGGGTGGAGGGTGGAGGGTGGAATTCCCCAACATTCCATTATGTGTAGGGGGAGAAGATATTAATACCTATTCAACAACACAGTCAGGCATTTCTAATGAAGCACATCATCTGATACCTAGTGGCTATTCAACAACATCATCTGAGCAGGACTATCATACTGTACTCTAAGCAGGACACACAACCTAAGGGTCTGTGTGTACCAAGTGTGGCGTTTGGGGTTTGAACTACAGCTATGAAGAATCTTAAACACATTGTGCCTCAATATGTAGTACTGAGTGATTTGTGCTTTTTGAGGTCGGTTCGGTTTCACTTTTTATTTTTATTTTTTTTACACTAAATGAATTATGAAATAATGACATAAAAATGACTTGAGCTTTTTAATGGAAATTCCAAAAAATAGTGAACATTGCCAAAACATTGAAAATAAGAATTACTAAAATATTTCAGTTGCGCGTATATTACGTTTTTTTATTCGATGACTTTATTAGTAAGTTGGAAAATTTAACATTTTTCAAACACCTGAAACAGCTTTTTCCTGCAATCTAGACCCATAAATCATTATGCCTGATTCTGTCAAAAACACGTCTATTTTTCTGCCTATCTAAGCATACCTCTTGAGCTGTCTCCAACTGCCTGGCGGTTTCCTTTTTTATAAAGAAACTAAATATGCTTCTCTGCTCAAATCTGGGTAAAAGATTGAAAGGAGTCTTATTCAGTACATTTAGTTGCTTGCTTTTCTAAAGTCTACCAACCTTGCCAGCTTAGTGGTTAGTAGTGTTACAGTACAGAGAAAAACAGGACGTGCCCCTGCAATGGATTATGGTCATTGTAGTTAATTACCACATTTCTGCACTGAACTAAGTTGAATATTTGCTTAATGAAATCCTCTCTCTCTCTCTCTCTCAATTGTGTTTGTTCTGCACTGGTTGCCCAATTTCTTGTGGCAACAGGTCACAAATATTGCTGCTGTGATGGCACAGTAGTTTGGACACACCTACTCATTCAAGGGTTTTTCTTTATTTTTTAATATTTCTTACATTGTAGAATAATAGTGAAGACATCAAAACTATGAAATAACACATATGGAATCATGTAGTAACCAAAAAAGTGTTAAACAAATCAAAATATATTTTATATTTGAGATTCTTCAAATAGCCACCCTTTGCCTTGATGACAGCTTTGCACACTCTTGGCATTCTCTCAACCAGCTTCATGAGGCAGTCACCTGGAATGCAATTTCAATTAACAGGTGTGCCTTCTTAAAAGTTAATTTGTGGAATTTCTTTCCTTCTTGTTGCGTTTGAGCCAATCAGTTGTGTTGTGACAAGGTAGGGGGGGTATACAGAAGATAGCCCTATTTGGTAAAAGACCAAGTCCATATTATGGCAAGAACAGCTCAAATAAGCAAAGAGAAATGACAGTCCATCATTACTTTAAGACATGAAGGACAGTCAATACGGAACATTTCAAGAACTTTGAAAGTTTCTTCAAGTGCAGTCGCAAAAACCATCAAGCGCTATTAAAAAAAAATGTTTTAGTCATTTTAGCAGATGCTCTTATCCAGAGCGACTTACAGTTAGTGAGTGCTAACATTATTATTTTTTCTTCATACTGGCCCCACGTGGGAATCGAACCAACAACCCTGGTGTTGCAAACGCCATGTTCTACCAACTGAGCTACATCCCTGCCGGCCATTCCCTCCCCTACCCTGGACGACGCTGGGCCAATTGTGCGCTGCCCCATGGGTCTCCCGGTCGTGGCCGGCTACAACAGAGCCTTGATTCGAACCAGGATCTCTAGTGGCACAGCTAGCACTGCGATGCAGTGCCTTAGACCACTGATAAAACTGTCTCTCATGAGGACCGCCACAGGAATGGAAGACCCAGAGTTACCTCTGCTGCAGAGGATAAATTCATTAGAGTTACCAGCCTCAGAAATTGCAGCCCAAATAAATGTTTCACAGAGTTCAAGTCACAGACACATCTCAACACCAACTGTTCAGAGGGGACTGTGTGAATCAGGCCTTCATGGTCAAATTGCTGCAAAGAAACCACTACTAAAGGACACCAATAATAAGAAGAGACCTGCTTGGGCCAAGAAACACGAGCAATGGACATTAGACCAGTGGAAATGTGTCCTTTGGTCTGGAGTCCAAATTGGAGATTTTTGGTTCCAACCGCTGTGTCTTTGTGAGACACAGTGTGGGTGAACGGATGATCTCTGCATGTGTATTTCCCACCGTAAAGCATGGAGGAAGAGGTGTTATGGTGTGGGGGTGCTTTGCTGGTGACACTGTCAGTGATTTATTTAGAATTCAAGGCACACTTAACCAGCATGGCTACCACAGCATTCTGCAGCGATACGCTATCCCATCTGGTTTGGGCTTAGTGGGACTATCATTTGTTTTTCAACAGAACATTGACCCAACACACCTCCAGGCAGTGTAAGGGCTATTTGACCAAAAATGAGAGTGATGGAGTGCTGCATCAGATGACCTGGCCTCCACAATCCCCCGAACTCAACCCAATTGAGATGGTTTGGGATGAGTCAGACGGCAGAGTGAAGGAAAAGCAGCCAACAAGTGCTCAGCATATGTGGGAACTCCTTCAAGACTGTTGGAAAAGCAATCCAGGTGAAGCTGGTTGAGAGAATGCCAAGAGTGTGCAAAGCTGTCATCAAGGCAAAGGGTGGCTATTTGAAGAATCTCAAATATAAAATATATTTTGATTTGTTTAACACTTTTTTGGTTACTACATGATTCCATTTGTGTTATTTCATAGTTTTGATGTCTTCACTATTATTCTACAATGTGGAAAATAGTAAAAAGAAAAGAAAAACCCTTGAATGAGTAGGTGTGTCCAAACTTTTGACTGGTAGTGTATATGGGTTAAACCGCTTTTGTATGTCACCTAATATATATGGGAGTTTATCCAAATTTGATTTGTTTTCTAATTATTTGTGAGTCTCTGTAATCTGAGGGAAATATGTGTCTCTAATATGGTCATACATTTGGCAGGAGGTTAGGAAGTGCCACTCAGTTTCCACCTCATTTTGTGGGCAGTGTGCACATAGCCTGTCTTCTCTTGAGAGCCAGGTCTGCCTACGGTGGCCTTTCTCAATAGCAAGGCTATGCTCACTGAGTCTGTACATAGTCAAAGCTTTCCTTAAGTTTGGGTCAGTCACAGTGGTCAGGTATTCTGCCACTGTGTACTCTCTGTTTAGGGCCAAATAGCATTCTAGTTTGCTCTGTTTGTTGGTAATTATTTCCAATGTCAAGTAATTCTCTTTTTGTTTTCTCATGATTTGGTTGGGTCTAGTTGTGTTGCTGTCCTGGGGCTCAACAATGGTGATGACAATGATGCTGTTTCCACGTTGATTCTTAATATTAAGGTGGTCCAATACCCTTTTAATACCTAAAGCAATTGTGACACAGTAAATTATTGATCATGAGCATAACAACCTCATCCAGCATCTAAGCCTTTATCCATGACAACCTCATCCAGCATCTAGGCCTTTATCCATGACAACCTCATCCAGCATCTAGGCCTATACTTTATCCATGACAACCTCATCCAGCATCTAGGCCTTTATCCATGACAACCTCATCCAGCATCTAGGCCTATCCTTTATCCATGACAACCTCATCCAGCATCTAGGCCTTTATCCATGACAACCTCATCCAGCATCTAGGCCTATCCTTTATCCATGACAACCTCATCCAGCATCTAGGCCTTTATCCATGACAACCTCATCCAGCATCTAGGCCTTTATCCATGACAACCTAATCCAGCATCTAGGCCTTTATCCATGACAACCTCATCCAGCATCTAAGCCTTTATCCATGACAACCTCATCCAGCATCTAGGCCTTTATCCATGACAACCTCATCCAGCATCTAGGCCTTTATCCATGACAACCTCATCCAGCATCTAGGCCTTTATCCATGACAACCTCATCCAGCATCTAGGCCTTTATCCAGGACAACCTCATCCAGCATCTAGGCCTATCCTTTATCCATGACAACCTCATCCAGCATCTAGGCCTATCCTTTATCCATGACAACCTCATCCAGCATCTAGGCCTATCCTTTATCCATGACAACCTCATCCAGCATCTAAGCCTTTATCCATGACAACCTCATCCAGCATCTAGGCCTTTATCCATGACAACTTCATCCAGCATCTAGGCCTTTATCCATGACAACCTCATCCAGCATCTAGGCCTTTATCCATGACAACCTCATCCAGCATCTAAGCATTTATCCATGACAACCTCATCCAGCATCTAGGCCTATCCTTTATCCATGACAACCTCATCCAGCATCTAGGCCTATCCTTTATCCATGACAACCTCATCCAGCATCTAGGCCTTTATCCATGACAACCTCATCCAGCATCTAGGCCTATCCTTTATCCATGACAACCTCATCCAGCATCTAGGCCTATCCTTTATCCATGACAACCTCATCCAGCATCTAGGCCTATCCTTTATCCATGACAACCTCATCCAGCATCTAAGCCTTTATCCATGACAACCTCATCCAGCATCTAGGCCTTTATCCATGACAACTTCATCCAGCATCTAGGCCTTTATCCATGACAACCTCATCCAGCATCTAGGCCTTTATCCATGACAACCTCATCCAGCATCTAGGCCTTTATCCAGGACAACCTCATCCAGCATCTAGGCCTATCCTTTATCCATGACAACCTCATCCAGCATCTAGGCCTATCCTTTATCCAATTTAAATCAGCTGACATTTCTGCTGTCTTTGTCTCATTAACATCAGGTCTGAGCCAATAATGATGAAGAAGCCGATTCAACATTTCTCTCTTCTGCAGACAGTAACTAGTCCGAGCGTTTGACGTAACCATTAAATAGGCCACTTCGTGTAAATCACACCCTTTAATTAGGTGTGCCAGTGCAAAGCTATTGCAACACACTGGAACCTTATCTAGCATCTAGGCCCTATTTTTTTATCCATTTAAAATGAACTGACAATCCTGCTGTCTTCCCATTCCCTCAGGCTACAGGTCTGAGTCAAGAATTTTAAAGGAGGGGGGTTCAATTAAAATATATTCTAGCTATTCTCTTTTCCTAAAGGCTCAAACTTTGCTGTGTTCACAGCTACATCTCCCTTTTCCCAAAAACCTGGGCTTGGCCAATCCTCCGCCCCCTCCTTACGAGCTAAAGAGGTGTGGTGCTGTGTAACGCTCCAGTTGCGTTACTAGGACAACAAGGTGCTGCCAAGCCTGTCATAAGGTAGAAAAGCTTCTTTCAGCCCACTGTGTAGTCTATGCTCAATAGATATAGTGATTTGGCAGAGAGACGCACACTGGGATACGGGTCCCAAATTGCACCCTATTCCTTATGCAGTGCACTACTTTTGACCAGAGCCCTGGGCAAAAGATGTGCACTACATAGGGAATATGAAGCCATTTGGGACGTAAACAGAGACTAGCTAGCAGGTCAGTTGTCTTATCACTCAGCGTGCACATCCAATCCCCCCCTCACTTTTCCACTTACCTATTGTGTACAGAAGAAAACTAAATCCTCTTGTATTTTACAGAGGACATGCATAGTTCAATCTTTTGTGTTGTTGAGCAAATAGGCCTAGGCTCCATGCTTTACTATGCATGCTGAACTAGCTGTAGACATTGGAGGTGCACAGCTGCTTCTCCTAAAGACCAGGTGAAGGTGAAATCAGACCTGCTTCCAGCTAGTGCTTGGGGAGTTGAGATGGGGGGGAGTCTGCACATTGACTTTATACAGTGTGACAAACAATGCGCATCGCCAAAATATGTGCAGGCCTACGGCAAAACGTATCACATTAAAATAAAATAAAATATTCATCAACATTAGCTAGCTACGTTAATAAAAATGTTACTTCACTGTAATTGTAATACACTATTTAGCTATGTATAAACATAAACATTGACTGCCAGATAGATAGCTACTGTTAGCTAAATTAGAGCAAGTCGTGCATGACACACTTTTACACTATTTGACTCGCGCACATTCACACGAAATTAAAACATGCTTCAACTAAATAGCTATTGTAATGGTTCAAAATACACGTACTTTCCAACTTGCAGAGATGATATTAGCTACAAGCTGGGTTCGCACTGCATGCACAAAACTTTCAGCGCTGCTTCCAAGAATCAATTCAATTCAATTAAAACTTTATGCACCTGTCAACAATAACAAACATAAACCACTGAGACAGATTATTCGAAGAGGCCTTGTAGATTTTTAGGCCTAAACTTTACGTAAAAAGAAAACATGTTTAGATTAGGTTGCTAAATATTTTACATCAAACTTGTATTAATTAATTTATTTTTTAAAAATGGTAGCCCTTGGTGTACATAGTCCAGCACATAAGAACCAAATATACCCGAGCTTGTTCCACTTTATGATACAAGTATCAAACTTGGTACCCTAATACTAGCTAGATGCCTTAAGGCAGTTCCCACCAGGGGTACTAGGAGCCCTGGGGGTACTTGGCCTATCCACAGGGGGTACTTGAGAAGACTCATGAGACCATAGGCCTATTGGTAAAATGCACATGTACTTCAGGGTCACTCATGAGGTACTTCAGGGGTACTTCGGTGCTACTCCAGGGGTACTCCGGGGTACTTCGGGGGTACTCCGGGCAGAGCAACATTCAGTTGGTGGTATTCAATTATATTCTTAGGGGGGCCAGATTTGAAAAAGGTTATTTACAGGGGGTCCATACATTTTATATTCTTAGGGGGGCCAGATTTGAAAAAGGTTATTTACAGGGGGTCCAGACATTTTATATTCTTAGGGGGGCCAGATTTGAAAAAGGTTATTTACAGGGGGTCCAGACATTTTCTACATGGGATTACTCTTCCCAAGACTGGTATAAAAAAATAATGCACAAACACAATTATAATATTATAAAGCACTTTTATTAAAATTAAATGTTGCTAAAAGTTCATTTTAAATGTTTTAAGATTAGCCTAATTCAGTGCATCAAATTGTTTAAATACTGGAACACATTACACAGTTGACCTTCCACACATTAATTAATTTCTACTTTCCTGTCCGTTTTACATACAGTTGAAGTCAGAAGTTTACATACACCTTAGCCAAATACATTTAAACTCAGTTTTTCACAATCCCTGACATTTAATCCTAGTAAAAATTCCCTGTTTTAGGTCAGTTAGGATCACCACTTTATTTTAATAATGTGAAATGTCAGAATAATAGTAGAGAGAATGATTTATTTCAGCTTTTATTTCTTTCATCACATTCCTAGTGGGTCAGAAGTTTACAAACACTCAATTAGTATTTGGTAGCATTGCCTTTAAATTGTTTAACTTGTGTCAAACGTTTCGGGTAGCCTTCCACAAGCTTCCCACAATAAGTTGGGTGAATTTTGGCCCATTCCTCCTGACAGAGCTGGTGTAACTGACTCAGGTTTGTAGGCCTCCTTGCTCGCACGCACTTTTTCAGTTCTGCCCACACATTTTCTATAGAATTGAGGTCAGGGCTTTGTGATGGCCACTCCAATACCTTGACTTTGTTGTCCTTAAGCCATTTTGCCACAACCTTGGAAATATGCTTGGGGTCACTGTCCATTTGGAAGACCCATTTGCGACCAAGCTTTAACTTCCTGACTGATGTCTTGAGATGTTGCTTCAATATATCCACATAATTTTCCTTCCTCATGATGCCATCTATTTTGTGAAGTGCACCAGTCCCTCCTGCAGCAAAGCACCCCCACAGCATTATGCTGCCACCCCAGTGCCTCACGGTTATGATGGTGTTCTTCGGCTTGCAAGCATCCCCCTTTTGTTTCATCAGACCAGAGGACATTTCTCCAAAAAGTACGATCTTTGTCCCCATGTGCAGTTGCAAACCGTAGTCTGGCTTTTTTATGGCGGTTTTGGAGCAGTGGCTTCTTCCTTGCTGAGCGACCTTTCAATTATGTCGATATAGGACTCGTTTTACTGTGGATATAGATACTTTTGTACCTGTTTCCTCCAGCATCTTCACAAGGTCCTTTGCTGTTGTTCTGGGATTGATTTGCACTTCTGCAACTTAATACTAGGAAGGTGTCCATAATGTTTTGTCCACTCTGTGTACTTGGGTCATGTATTGTGTTCCTCCACACCATCTCATTGGGCTTTTTATTCCCCTCCCCAACCCGGAAGCCAGCCAATGTGTCGGAGGAAACGCCGTACGCCTGGCGACCGTGTCAGCGTGCACTGCGCCCGGCCCGCCACAGGAGTCGCTAGTGCGCGATGGGACAAGAAACATCCCTACCGGCCAAACCCTCCCCGCGGCCGGGACGACCTCGATTGTGCGCTGTCCCGTGGGTCTCCCGGTTCGCGGGAGGATCTCTAGTGGCACAGCTAGCGATGCGATGCAGTGCCTTAGACCACTGCGCCACTCGGGAGGGGACATGTGAATCCTGTCGAATACGGCCCCATGCAGCTGTACAATAGCCCTCAGAGTGGAGCAGCAAACTACTGAGATGAACTTGATCAACATGTTGACACTCTCTCAATGCCACACACTAGTCACTAATTATCAGCACTGCCCTGATAGGCTCATTCACACCTTTAGTTTTGTATTTAAATCCTGTCAAGCAATTCCTCAGTTCCTTTCCAGTTGTGTGCATCCAAGTTAAGAGTACGTTTCTTTCCTATTTTCAATGTACATTTTAGTTAAGTCATAACATTAAGATGCCATGTAATTCCCTTATTTTACAGTATATTGGTTTAATAGATTCTGCCTTTTCACCTTTACCTTTTATGTTATTCAACCTGCTTATCATGTCTGTCCTTTGTTGCAGAGGACTAACAGCTTCCCCTTCTGGCTTACATCACAGGATGGGTCCCCGTGTGAAGGGATTGGGTTTCCTGCTTATTAATGTGCCATTACAATATCAATATTGTAAATATTTCCACCCAGTGAGAACATGGGTGTAACACAGGTTCGTAGTAGCAGGTTCTGAATACCTCCATCGATCCATACGTTAAAACATGTATGCACACATGACTGTAAGTCGCTTTGGATAAAAGCGTCTGCTAAAATGGCATATTATTATTATTATATTATTATCTCAGGTCACATAGTGTGGATCTAGTTTACATTCACTGACAAGACCACAGAGGCCAGTCAGGTATATGACATCACCGGCCTGAGAGAAGTCCCACTGAACGTGGATGGAACTGAGAGAAGTCCCACTGAACATGGATGGAACTGAGAGAAGTCCCACTGAACATGGATGGAACTGAGAGAAGTCCCACTGAACATGGATGGAACTGAGAGAAGTCCCACTGAACGTGGATGGAACTGAGAGAAGGTCCACTGAACATGGATGGAACTGAGAGAAGTCCCACTGAACATGGATGGAACTGAGAGAAGTCCCACTGAACATGGATGGAACTGAGAGAAGTCCCACTGAACGTGGATGGAACTGAGAGAAGGTCCACTGAACATGGATGGAACTGAGAGAAGGTCCACTGAACATGGATGGAACTGAGAGAAGTCCCACTGAACATGGATGGAACTGAGAGAAGTCCCACTGAACATGGATGGAACTGAGAGAAGTCCCACTGAACATGGATGGAACTGAGAGAAGTCCCACTGAACGTGGATGGAACTGAGAGAAGTCCCACTGAACATGGATGGAACTGAGAGAAGTCCCACTGAACATGGATGGAACTGAGAGAAGTCCCACTGAACATGGATGGAACTGAGAGAAGTCCCACTGAACATGGATGGAACTGAGAGAAGTCCCACTGAACATGGATGGAACTGAGAGAAGTCCCACTGAACATGGATGGAACTGAGGGAAGTCCCACTGAACATGGATGGAACTGAGAGAAGTCCCACTGAACATGGATGGAACTGAGAGAAGTCCCACTGAACATGGATGGAACTGAGAGAAGTCCCACTGAACATGGATGGAACTGAGAGAAGGTTCCCACTGAACATGGATGGAACTGAGAGAAGTCCCACTGAACATGGATGGAACTGAGAAGTCCCACTGAACGTGGATGGAACTGAGAGAAGTCCCACTGAACATGGATGGAACTGAGAGAAGTCCCACTGAACATGGATGGAACTGAGAGAAGTCCCACTGAACATGGATGGAACTGAGAGAAGTTTCACTGAACATGGATGGAACTGAGAGAAGTCCCACTGAACATGGATGGAACTGAGAGAAGTCCCACTGAACGTGGATGGAACTGAGAGAAGGTCCACTGAACATGGATGGAACTGAGAGAAGTCCCACTGAACATGGATGGAACTGAGAGAAGTCCCACTGAACATGGATGGAACTGAGAGAAGTCCCACTGAACATGGATGGAACTGAGAGAAGTCCCACTGAACATGGATGGAACTGAGAGAAGTCCCACTGAACATGGATGGAACTGAGAGAAGTCCCACTGAACATGGATGGAACTGAGAGAAGTCCCACTGAACATGGATGGAACTGAGAGAAGTCCCACTGAACATGGATGGAACTGAGGGAAGTCCCACTGAACATGGATGGAACTGAGAGAAGTCCCACTGAACATGGATGGAACTGAGAGAAGTCCCACTGAACATGGATGGAACTGAGAGAAGTCCCACTGAACATGGATGGAACTGAGAGAAGGTTCACTGAACATGGATGGAACTGAGAGAAGTCCCACTGAACATGGATGGAACTGAGAGAAGTCCCACTGAACGTGGATGGAACTGAGAGAAGGTCCACTGAACATGGATGGAACTGAGAGAAGTCCCACTGAACATGGATGGAACTGAGAGAAGTCCCACTGAACATGGATGGAACTGAGAGAAGTCCCACTGAACATGGATGGAACTGAGAGAAGTCCCACTGAACATGGATGGAACTGAGAGAAGTCCCACTGAACATGGATGGAACTGAGAGAAGTCCCACTGAACATGGATGGAACTGAGAGAAGTCCCACTGAACATGGATGGAACTGAGAGAAGTCCCACTGAACATGGATGGAACTGAGGGAAGTCCCACTGAACATGGATGGAACTGAGGAAGTCCCACTGAACATGGATGGAACTGAGAGAAGTCCCACTGAACATGGATGGAACTGAGAGAAGTCCCACTGAACATGGATGGAACTGAGAGAAGTCCCACTGAACATGGATGGAACTGAGAGAAGGTTCACTGAACATGGATGGAACTGAGAGAAGTCCCACTGAACATGGATGGAACTGAGAGAAGTCCCACTGAACATGGATGGAACTGAGAGAAGTCCCACTGAACATGGATGGAACTGAGAGAAGTCCCACTGAACATGGATGGAACTGAGAGAAGTCCCACTGAACATGGATGGAACTGAGAGAAGTCCCACTGAACATGGATGGAACTGAGAGAAGTCCCACTGAACATGGATGGAACTGAGAGAAGTCCCACTGAACGTGGATGGAACTGAGAGAAGGTCCACTGAACATGGATGGAACTGAGAGAAGTCCCACTGAACATGGATGGAACTGAGAGAAGTCCCACTGAACATGGATGGAACTGAGAGAAGTCCCACTGAACGTGGATGGAACTGAGAGAAGGTCCACTGAACATGGATGGAACTGAGAGAAGGTCCACTGAACATGGATGGAACTGAGAGAAGTCCCACTGAACATGGATGGAACTGAGAGAAGTCCCACTGAACATGGATGGAACTGAGAGAAGTCCCACTGAACGTGGATGGAACTGAGAGAAGGTCCACTGAACAT
>NC_059202.1:19431843-19469343 GCF_020615455.1 Coregonus clupeaformis | reverse complement strand
CAGACAGACAGACAGACAGACAGACAGACAGACAGACAGACAGACAGACAGACAGACAGGCAGACAGGCTGTGCCCCTCCAGCCCCCGGGTCCCTCACGGCCCATCAGCAGTCCAGAGTGAAGACTGAGCACTGGGGCAGAGGTCACCACTAAACAGAGCTGGGCTATTGTCTCTCACCAGGTCGGCCACATCCACCGATGAAAATGCAATCAAAACAAACAGACCAGCCGATCCGGGGGCCTTCTCCTGTATCATCATTAATCACACCTTCAAAGACCTCAGCCTTTCTCCCTCTCATCCCCCTCTCCCTCTCATCTCCTCTCCCTCTCATCCCCCTCTCCCTCTCACCCCCCTCTCCCTCTCATCTCCCTCTCCCGTCTCAACCTCCTCTCCCTCTCATCTCCTCTCCCTCTCATCTCCTCTCCCTCTCATCTCCCTCTCCCATCTCATCCTCCTCTCCCGTCTCATCCCCCTCTCATCCCCCTCTCCCTCTCCCTCTCATCCCCCTCTCCCTCTCATCTCCTCTCCCGTCTCATCCTCCTCTCCCTCTCATCTCATCTCCCTCTCATCTCCTCTCCCTCTCCCTCTCATCCCCCTCTCCCTCTCATCCCCCTCTCCCTCTCCCTCTCATCTCCCTCTCCCTCTCATCTCCTCTCCCTCTCATCTCCCTCTCCCGTCTCATCCTCCTCTCCCGTCTCATCCCCTCATCCCCCTCTCCCTCTCCCTCTCATCCCCCTCTCCCTCTCTCTCTCATCCCCCTCTCCCTCTCATCTCCTCTCCCGTCTCATCCTCCTCTCCCTCTCATCTCATCTCCCTCTCATCTCCTCTCCCTCTCCCGTCTCATCCCCCTCTCATCCCCCTCTCCCTCTCCCTCTCATCCCCCTCTCCCTCTCCCTCTCATCCCCCTCTCCCTCTCCCTCTCCCTCTCCCTCTCATCTCCCTCTCATCTCCTCTCCCTCTCATCTCCCCCTCTCCCTCTCATCCCCCTCTCCCATCTCATCCTCCTCTCTCTCATCTCTCTCCCTCTCTCTCTCTCCCTCCCGTCTCATCCTCCTCTCCCGTCTCATCCCCCTCTCATCCCCCTCTCCCTCTCCCTCTCATCCCCCTCTCCCTCTCATCGCCTCTCCCGTCTCATCCTCCTCTCCCTCTCATCTCATCTCCCTCTCATCTCCTCTCCCTCTCCCGTCTCATCCCCCTCTCATCCCCCTCTCCCTCTCCCTCTCATCCCCCTCTCCCTCTCATCCCCCTCTCCCTCTCCCCTCTCATCTCCCTCTCCCTCTCATCTCCTCTCCCTCTCATCTCCTCTCCCGTCTCATCCCCCTCTCCCGTCTCATCCCCCTCTCTTCCCCCTCTCCCGTCTCATCCCCCTCTCCCCGTCTCATCCCCCTCCATCCCCCTCCTCTCTCACCCCCTCTCAGCCCCTCTCCCCGTCTCATCCCCCTCTCCCGTCTCATCCCCTCACCGTCTCATCCCCCCTCTCCCTCCTCTCCCCGTCTCATCCCCCTCTCCCCCTCTCCGTCTCATCCCCCTCTCCCTCCTCTCCCGTCTCATCCCCCTCTCCCGTCTCATCCTCTCTCCCACCTCTCCCCCCTCTCCCGTCTCATCCCCTCTCCCTCTCATCCCCCTCTCCCGCCTTATCCCCCTCTCCCGTCTCATCCCCTTCTCCCGTCTCATCCCCTCTCCCGTCTCATCCCCCTCTCATCCCCCTCTCCCGTCTCATCCCCCTCTCATCCCCCTCTCCCGTCTTATCCCCCTCTCCCGTCTCATCCCCCTCTCCCGTCTCATCCCCCTCTCCCGTCTCATCCCCCTCTCATCCCCCTCTCCCGTCTCATCCCCCTCTCCCGTCTCATCCCCCTCTCATCCCCCTCTCCCGTCTCATCCCCCTCCCCCTCTCATCTGTCAACCAGTCTAAAAGAGGGACGTGACGTCTCAACAGTAGACTGCTGAAAGGTGTCTGCTCTCCGTTGCATGCTTTTACTGTGGCCATTCTGGCGAAAGGGTCTCAAACCAAGTAGTTGAGAATCTCAGTCCAAAAAGTGTTACCTTGATAAGAATGTTTCCTAACGTGTCTTATAAAATACATAAATGTATTATATCATTTTAAAACTTTCACAAACAAATGTATTGAGGTTGTTATAAATCTATGCTAATTAAATATTGTACCTTTAGGTCAATTAGCATGAGTTTCAGACTGTTTTCTCCAGCCGAAGTCCTTCGTACTGCTTTAGTAATGCTTCTCAGTACACACGAGGTACAGGCTGTGTTTGTAAACCATCTCAAAGGCTTAGGGTTAAAGGTCAAACTCACCTTTGTATGGTTGTCAGTTTTAACCAACCGCTAGCTAGCTTATCAGACTGCTCCCGTTACACCCCACTTGTCTAAAGGTACCACTTCAGCCAAGTTAAAAAGAATACCCAGTATTTACTCGTATAATATCCGGTATCTTAAGTTAAGTGAAGTAAAGTAATTAAATGTACTTTTGCTTTGTTAAGAACCCTCAGAACAGACTTCTATCTTGGAAAGCAACGTTGTAGTTGAATGAGAGAATTTCCCCAGTGCAGAACCCCGTTTAGACTCTGTTAGAGCTGATGTAGACATATTTGTATAAAAGACAGAACACACAGAGCTCCATGTGTGTGTGTGTGTGTGTGTGTGTGTGTGTGTGTGTGTGTGTGTGTGTATACAGTGCCTTCGGAAAGTATTCAGACCCCTTGACTTTTTCCACAGTTTGTTACGTTACCGCCTTATTCAAAAAAATGGATTAAATAAAATAAATATCCTCAGCAATCTGCACGCAATACCCCATAATGACCCAATACCCCATAATGACCCAATACCCCATAATGACCCAGTACCCCATAATGACCCAATACCCCATAATGACCCAATACCCCATAATGACCCAATACCCCATAATGACCCAATACCCCATAATGACCCAATACCCCATAATGACCCAATACCCCATAATGACCCAATACCCCATAATGACCCAATACCCCATAATGACCCAATACCCCATAATGACCCAATACCCCATAATGACCCAATACCCCATAATGACCCAATACCCCATAATGACCCAATACCCCATAATGACCCAATACCCCATAATGACCCAATACCCCATAATGACCCAATACCCCATAATGACCCAATACCCCATATGACCCAATACCCCATAATGACCCAATACCCCATAATGACCCAATACCCCTATAATGACTCAATACCCCATAATGACCCAATACCCCATAATGACCCAATACCCCATAATGACCCAATACCCCATAATGACCCAATACCCCATAATGACCCAATACCCCATAATGACCCAATACCCCATAATGACCCAATACCCCATAATGACCCAATACCCCATAATGACCCAATACCCCATAATGACCCAATACCCCATAATGACCCAATACCCCATAATGACCCAATACCCCATAATGACCCAATACCCCATAATGACCCAATACCCCATAATGACCCAATACCCCATAATGACCCAATACCCCATAATGACCCAATACCTCATAATGACCCAATACCCCATAATGACCCAATACCCCATAATGACCCAATACCCCATAATGACCCAATACCCCATAATGACCCAATACCCCATAATGACCCAATACCCCATAATGACCCAATACCCCATAATGACCCAATACCCCATAATGACCCAATACCCCTGTTAATACCCCATAATGACCCAATACCCCATAATGACCCAATACCCCATAATGACCCAATACCCTGTGACCCAATACCCCATAATGACCCAATACCCTTAATACCCCATAATGACCCAATACCCCCATAATGACCCAATACCCCATAATGACCCAATACCTTGCATACATGAGACCCAATACCCCATAATGACCCAATACCCCATAATGACCCAGTACCCCATAATGACCCAATACCCCATAATGACCCAGTACCCCATAATGACCCAATACCCCATAATGACAAAGCGAAAACACGTTTTTATACCTTTTTATACATTTATTAAAAATAAAAAACTGAAATATCACATTTACAAAGTATTCAGACCCTTTGCTATGAGACTCGAAATTGATCTCCGGGGCATCCTGTTTCCATTGATCATCCTTGAGATGTTTCTACAACTTGATTGGAGTCCACCCGTGGTAAATTCAATTGATTGGACATGATTTGGAAAGGCACACACCTGTCTATATAAGGTCCCACAGTTGACAGTGCATGTCAGAATAAAAACCAAGCCATGAGGTCGAAGGAATTGTCTTGTAGAGCTCAGAGACAGGATTGTGTCGAGGCACAGATCTGGGGAAGGATCTGCAGCATTGAAGGTCCCCAAGAACACAGTGGCCTCCGTCATTCTTAAATGGAAGAAGTTTGGAACCACCAAGACTCTTCCTAGAGCTGGCCGCCTGGCCAAACTGAGCAATCGGGGGAGAAGGGCCTTGGTCAGGGAGGTGACCAAGAACCCGATGGTCACTCTGATAGAGGTCTAGAGTTCCTCTGTGGAGATGGGAGAACCTTCCAGAAGGACAACCATCTCTGCAGCACTCCACCAATCAGGCCTTTATGGTAGAGTGACCAGATGGAAGCCACTCCTCAGTAAAAGGCCTTCCAACAGGACAACGACCCTAAGCACACAGCCAAGACAACGCAGGAGTGGCTTCGGGACAAGTCTCTGAATGTCCTTGAGTGGCCCAGCCAGAGCCCGGACTTGAATCCGATCTACCATCTCTGGAGAGACCTGAAAATAGCTATGCAGCAACGCTCCCCATCCAACCTAACAGCTTGAGAGGATCTGCAGAGAAGAATGGGAGAAACTCCCCAAATACAGGTGTGCCAAGCTTGTAGCGTCTTACCCAAGAAGACTCGAGGCTGTAATCGCTGCCAAAGGTGCTTCAACAAAGTACTGAGTAAAGGCTCTGAATACTTATGTAAATGTGATATTTATTTTTTAATTTTTTATAAATTAGCAAAAATCTCTAAAAATCTGTTTTTTGCTTTGTCATTATGGGGTATTGTGTGTAGATTGATGAGGGGAAAAACAAGTTAATCCATTTTAGAATAAGGCTGTAACGTAACAAAATGTGGAAAAAGTCAAGGGGTCTGAATACTTCCCGAAGGCACTGTGTATATATATTAAATATGAAGATGATATATATGAAGATTACTTTTTAAGATGATTATCTTGTCTCTTTAACTCTTCATATTCTTATTTTCATGTGACTGATAAGAAACACAACGTTACATGTTTTCTACAAAGTGCAGTGGTGTAAAGTACTTAAGTAAAAATACTTTAAAGTACTACTTAAGTAGTTTTTTGGGTTATCTGTACTTTACTTTACTATTTATATTTTTGAAAACTTTTACTTTTACTTCACTACATTCCTAAAGAAAATAATATACTTTTTACTCCATACATTTTCCCTAACACCCAAAAGTACTCGTTACATTTTGAATGCTTAGCAAAACAGGAACATGGTCCAATTCACACACTTATCAAGAGAACATCCCTGGTCATCCCTACTGCCTCTGATCTGGCGGACTCATTAAACACAAATGCTTTGTTTGTAAATGATGTCTGAGTGTTGAAGTGTGCCCCTGGCTATACATACATTTTAAAAACAAGAAAATGGTGCCGTCTGCTTTGCTTAATATAAGGAATTTAAAATGATTTATAATTTTACTTGTATTTTTGATACTTAAATGTATTTTAGCAATTACATTTACTTTTGATAGTTAAGTATATTTAAAACCAAATACTTTTAGACTTTTACTCAAGTAGTATTTTACTGGGTGACTTTCACTTTTACTTGAGTAACTTTCTATTAAGGTATCTAGACTTTTACTCAAGTATGAAAATGGGGTACTTTTTCCACCACTAACAAAGTGACCATTTGTTTGTTGGTCAGTGGATTAGTAATGCAGTACTCTAAACAATTGATGATATTTAAAAAATACAAATATATACAAATAAAAATACAAAAGCCTAACTCCTCTCTTCTAAACCATCAGAGATATCTTTGTTGTATCTATGCGTGGAACTTATCCTGAGTAATAGGTAATATATCCCACTATGACCAGACATACAAACCACTCTACTAATATCCCACTATGGCCAGACATACATACCACTCTATT
Source organism: Coregonus clupeaformis (assembly GCF_020615455.1). Lineage (NCBI taxonomy): Eukaryota > Metazoa > Chordata > Actinopteri > Salmoniformes > Salmonidae > Coregonus > Coregonus clupeaformis. The sequence continues at coordinate 19,463,186 of NC_059202.1, read as the reverse complement.
AATACAGATCAATCTCGTCGTTCCTCATCATCACCTTCATCTCAACAGCCATTTAAATGTGCAGTAGAGAGACGGAGCGGGAGGTTTCAAGTGACTGCTAGACCGCTCTGCCGTCACCCTAGACCCTGCCTGGCGCTCCTGCCCTGTGCTGCGGAGGCATTGTTGCCATAAGTACGCCACACCTATAAATATCAGATCAGACCGGGCTGGCAGCTGAAGGCCCAGACACAACTGTTTCAACGTCTGTTTGCACCTCCAGACACCTTAGTCGGACAACCATCCCTGACCCAGCAACAGAGACCCTACCCCTGCTTGACCCAGCAACAGACCCACTATCTGTGGTCTGGTCCGACAACCAACCATCTCTGACCCAGCAACAGACCCACTATCTGTGGTCTGGTCCCACATCCAACCATCTCTGACCCAGCAACAGACCCACTATCTGTGGTCTGGTCCCACATCCAACCATCTCTGACCCAGCAACAGACCCACTATATGTGGTCTGGTCCCACATCCAACCATCTCTGACCCAGCAACAGACCCACTATCTGTGGTCTGGTCCCACAACCAACCATCTCTGACCCAGCAACAGACCCACTATCTGTGGTCTGGTCCCACAACCAACCATCTCTGACCCAGCAACAGACCCTCTATCTGTGGTCTGGTCCGACAACCAACCATCTCTGACCCAGCAACAGACCCACTATCTGTGGTCTGGTCCGACAACCAACCATCTCTGACCTAGCAACAGACCCACTATCTGTGGTCTGGTCCCACATCCAACCATCTCTGACCCAGCAACAGACCCACTATCTGTGGTCTGGTCCCACAACCAACCATCTCTGACCCAGCAACAGACCCACTATCTGTGGTCTGGTCCCACATCCAACCCTCTCTGACCCAGCAACAGACCCACTATCTGTGGTCTGGTCCGACAACCAACCATCTCTGACCTAGCAACAGACCCACTATCTGTGGTCTGGTCCCACATCCAACCATCTCTGACCCAGCAACAGACCCACTATCTGTGGTCTGGTCCGACAACCCACAGGGGGTTTCACCCATGAAATGAAACCAGTCTGCTTTTTGTTCCCATCTTTCCATTAATAAATGTCAGACAGTTGTCTACAGTGGATCAGTGCACCTACAGACCTTCTTTCCCTGGTCGACCAACCATCCCTGACTGACCCAACGACAGAGAGGCTGAGACTGACACCCCTAATCCAGAAGCAATCTGCTTTCGTTCCCCCTTATCTAGAAATGTTGTAAATGTTGGCTACAGTGAACACGTGCAAAGGACCACGAGGCCAAGAGTGAGAGTTGCCATAAAGTAGCAGTCCCATGTGGAAAGTAGCCTTTGTTTCATGCTTACTTTGAGCCGGTCATTCAGCTCTGATACCAGAGAGTCTTCCCAGCAAACCAAAATTAGTTCTGTCAAAGTTCCCAGAACAAGTCCAGTTGTGCTGATGATTATAAAATGTTTGTATAATATAAAACATTCGCCTGGCATTGCGAGAATGTTCCCAGAACACATTTAGTCTGTTTCTTTAAAAGGTTCTCAGAATGTCAATGTCAGAATTAGGCTGTAGGAACAGTCTGGTGGGAACATTGTGGGGACGTCACAAAATATATGTTCCCAAAACACAAAAACTGTTCAGTTGTGTGGCTGATTGTACAATGTTTATTTTAGTGTGAAAAAACATTGTTACAAGAACGTTCCCAGAACACATTTTTTTATGTTCTTTAAAAGTTACTAAAACATTTATTTAGGTTGTGGGAACATTGTGGGGTTATGACAAGAGATAGGTTCCCAAAACACTAAAACTGTCCAGTTGCGCTGACATTCAGATAATGTCAGCACAAAACATTCCCTCACTGTCCTTAGAACGTTATTCCTATGTTCAAATTAAGTTTAGAACAGTCCATGGAGGTTTTTCCCATGAGTTAGTGTTATCTTACTGTTGAGGAAGTTAGTGGTACAACAATCCATGTGGAAGCACATATGGCAATAATTTGAAATCACATGACAATTTATTAGACATTTATTTAATAAATATAGTTTTACCATATTTTGTTGTATGTCACAAGCGGGGATCGAACCTGGGAGCTTTGGACTGAATCCCTGGAATTGATCCACTGTGCCACTGGAATGTGACTAACACAAATATAAATCTGTTTACGCCTTTCCTCTGACTTCCAAGTTGTGGTCTTTGTCTTTGGACATCTAGAAAAATAACTCTCCTCTATTATTTCGTACCAATCTTCGTTATATCCTGGGAAATTTGGGATGTTTTGACTTTTATTTTCCTTACAAACTTGATTTCAGAAATCATGTTAAATGATTGGCTGGCAGATTGCAGTGAGGTGTACATAGATGTGCAAATGTACTAAGACGTATAGCCATAGTTTGGACTATAATTTAAGGATTTCAGTACAAAAGGAAATCCACTAGAAACTGTAGGATCCTGGTGGCACAGCAGACTAAGTAGCCTACAGCGCTTGCGGATCTCGGGTTCAAATCTACTTGATTACCATTCTTTAAAAAAGCAATAGCTATGTTTGGACAATACCCTAATTCAATTCTGTTGTGGCAGTATGTTCTAAGAACATTACTGGAACATTGTGTTAATACACTCCCTGGCAACCTAATGAGAACCTTAACATTTTTACCAATGTTGTGAACAACATTTTAGTGAATGTTAGGAGAACATTCCAAGGATATTTCACTTCAAACGTATTCTTAGAAAATAATATTTGGTGATCAAAAACATTCTTTGAATGTTTGTGGGACGTTATCATCCTAATGTTAGCTCAAACCCTAACTAGAACTTAATGGGAACGTTAGCTAATGTTCTGGGAATGTTCCAGGTTTGCTGGGCTCTTTGTTGTTAGGCCTATACAGGATCTTAATTTGACCACCCTGTTGCAGGAGACATTTTCCAACACCGCATGAAATGAATAACTTGTACTGTATTCAAGGTTTAAAGATGTTTGTAATTTCCATTTTCTATAAAATATTTATCAACCCACACAAAAATGTCCATTAATTATAATCCACATAGTAACTCACATTTCCTGTTGCTGCAGGATTATTTTCCTGCTATGAGAAACTAGTCAAATTCATATCCTATACCTGGGTAGGTGTCTTGGATGACATCTCCATTAATGTTAGCGGAACGTTCCAGTAATGTTTTCTCAGAACCAATTTAATTGAATCCAGACATGATTGCTGAAGAATGTTTAGGGAACGTTATTGGAACAATCATGTCATAACATCACACTATAACTTTATGAGAGCATTGTAGGACTATTCCCTGCTTGTTGTTATGGGTGTTTTTAATAACATCTCAACATTAGCAGATCGTTCCCGTAATGTTTTCTCAGAACCATTTCTATTTTGTTTGCGGCAGTATATTCTAAAAACATTACTGGTACATTGTGTTATTACATTATCAGGGAACCCATTTAAAACATTTTCTGAAATGGAAAAAAAACAACAACATTTTTATCATCCTAATGTTAGATCAAACACTAAATAGAACTTCATGGGAATCTTAGCTAATGTTCTTGGAATGTTCCTGGTTTGCCGGGTTGATTCCCTTCCTTTATTTTTTAAATGGCAGACAGTCAAGGATTACCATGGAGAATAAAGTAGCCTTGTCCGAGCCAGAACAAACCATAGGGCAGCAGGAGCCTATCTCCTGTTTCTGCAGCTTGATAAAGAAGCACATCCCCTGGACAGGACGCTAGTCTATCACAGGGCCTTGGAGAATAAGTATGTCCATTGTGTGAAGTTCAAGTGGCCCAGGTCTTTGACAGTAACATGGCTAAACGCTGTTATGACACACCACTCACAGCACACCAGTTGTTAGCTAGCTACTTACCAATGAAAGGGGAGCTCAGGGCAGTACTGCACAGCTGTGGAGTAAGGAGAATTCATTGTGAACTTCTCTATCTTCTCTTGTTCAACTCTTTAAAGCTATCAGTAGATCACATAAGCACATGCATTAATGATCACACATGGACCAGGTGAATAAATCTGATAAATAATATAACTAAATATTAGACAGGACTAGGTTAAAGTGCTGGAGGGTCAAGTGCACAGCAGTGAACGCAGACTGGAGGATGTTTAGATTTTTGGTATTTTTTCTTCGGCTCACCAGCGAAGAGGCGGGGCTTGTGCCAGCGCACTGACCAATCCCTGGTAGCAGCTGGACAGGGGTATCACTCTCCCTCAGTTGCTAGGATATAGATATCAAGCAACACCCTTCCCTCCCTCCCTCCCTCCTCACCCATCTCCCTAGATCAAACTCTAACCCCTATCTAAGCACTATCCTGAAAAGCTAAAGCTCATCCCTGTGCCATTTGCTTCCGCGCCTTGCTCTGACATTTCCACCCAGATTCCCTGGAGGTTTAGCCGACAGACATGTCTGTTGCATCACACTGCTTACTATATTACCCACTGCAGCCCCACTGTGACTGGTATCAGTCTGGCTAGCATAAAGATTCCATATACATACCCTTGGTATCAGTCTGGCTAGCGTAGACATAACATAAACATACCCCTGGTATCAGTCTGGCTACTGTAGAGATGCCATAAACATACCCTTGGTATCAGTCAAGCTAGCGTAGAGATTCCATAAACATACCCCTTGGTATCAGTCTGGCTAGCGTAGACATAACATAAACATACCCTTGGTATCAGTCAAGCTAGCGTAGAGATTCCATAAACATACCCTTGGTATCAGTCTGGCTAGCGTAGACATAACATAAACATACCCCTGGTATCAGTCTGGCTAGCGTAGAGATTCCATAAACATACCCCTTGGTATCAGTCAAGCTAGCGTAGACATGCCATAAACATACCCCTGGAATCAGTCTGGCTAGCAAAAAGATACCATAAATAAACCCCTGGTATCAGTCTGGCTAGCGTAGAGATGCCATAAACATACCCCTGGTATCAGTCTGGCTAGAGTAGAGATACCATAAACAAACCCCTGGTATCAGTCTGGCTAGAGTAGAGATACCATAAACAAACCCCTGGTATCAGTCTGGCTAGTGTAGAGATACCATAAACAAACCCCTGGTATCAGTCTGGCTACCGTATACATGCCATAAACATACCCCTGGTATCAGTCTGGCTAGCGTTGAGATGCCATAAACTAACCCCTGGTATCAGTCTGGCTAGCATAGAGATGCCATAAACAAACCCCTGGTATCAGTCTGGCTAGCATAGAGATACCATAAACAAACCCCTGGTATCAGTCTGGCTACCGTATACATGCCATAAACATACCCCTGGTATCAGTCTGGCTAGCATAGAGATACCATAAACAAACCCCTGGTATCAGTCTGGCTAGCGTAGAGATGCCATAAACATACCCCTGGTATCAGTCTGGCTAGCGTAGAGATACCATAAACAAACCCCTGGTATCAGTCTGGCTAGCGTTGAGATGCCATAAACTAACCCCTGGTATCAGTCTGGCTAGCGTTGAGATGCCATAAACAAACCCCTGGTGTCAGTCTGGCTAGTGTAGAGATACCATAAACAAACCCCTGGCATCAGTCTGGCTACCGTAGAGATGCCATAAACATACCCCTGGTATCAGTCTGACTAGCGTAGAGATGCCATAAACATACCCTTGGATCAGTCTGGCTAGCATAGAGATGCCATAAACAAACCCCTGGTATCAGTCTGGCTAGTGTAGAGATGCCATAAACAAACCCTTGGTATCAGTCTGGCTAGTGTAGAGATACCATAAACATACCCCTGGTATCAGTCTGGCTAGCGTAGACATGCCATAAATAATGTCCCCCATCAGTGTATTACCTTGGTGTCCCCCATCAGTGTATTACCTTGGTGTCCCCATCAGTGTATTACCTTGGTGTCCTCCATCAATGTATTACCTTGGTGTCCTCCATCAGTGTATTACCTTGGTGTCCCCCATCAGTGTATTACCTTGGTGTCCCCCATCAGTGTATTATCTTGGTGTCCCCCATCAGTGTATTACCTTGGTGTCCCCCATCAGTGTATTATCTTGGTGTCCCCCATCAGTATTACCTTGGTGTCCCCATCAGTGTATTACCTTGGTGTCCCCCATCAGTGTATTACCTTGGTGTCCTCCATCAGTGTATTACCTTGGTGTCCCCCATCAGTGTATTACCTTGGTGTCCCCATCAGTGTATTACCTTGGTGTCCCCCATCAGTGTATTACCTTGGTGTCCCCCATCAGTGTATTATCTTGGTGTCCCCCATCAGTGTATTACCTTGGTGTCCCCATCAGTGTATTACCTTGGTGTCCTCCATCAATGTATTACCTTGGTGTCCTCCATCAGTGTATTACCTTGGTGTCCCCCATCAGTGTATTACCTTGGTGTCCCCATCAGTGTATTACCTTGGTGTCCCCCATCAGTGTATTACCTTGGTGTCCCCCATCAGTGTATTACCTTGGTGTCCTCCATCAGTGTATTACCTTAGTGTCCCCATCAGTGTATTACCTTGGTGTCCCCCATCAGTGTATTACCTTGGTGTCCCCATCAGTGTATTACCTTGGTGTCCCCATCAGTGTATTACCTTGGTGTCCCCATCAGTGTATTACCTTGGTGTCCTCCATCAGTGTATTACCTTGGTGTCCCCCATCAGTGTATTACCTTGGTGTCCCCATCAGTGTATTACCTTGGTGTCCCCATCAGTGTATTACCTTGGTGTCCCCATCAGTGTATTACCTTGGTGTCCTCCATCAGTGTATTACCTTGGTGTCCTCCATCAGTGTATTACCTTGGTGTCCCTTTCAGTGTATTACCTTGGTGTCCTCCATCAGTGTATTACCTTGGTGTCCCCACATCAGTGTATTACCTTGGTGTCCTCCATCAGTGTATTACCTTGGTGTCCTCCATCAGTGTATTACCTTGGTGTCCCCATCAGTGTATTACCTTGGTGTCCTCCATCAGTGTATTACCTTTGTGTCTCCCATCAGTGTATTACCTTGGTGTCCTCCATCAGTGTATTACCTTGGTGTCCCCCATCAGTGTATTACCTGGGATCATAGAAACAAAGCGAGGCCAGACAGACAGACTAGTCTAGTAACATAAACATTTTGCTTTTAGTCCAACACCAACACACCAACCACATCCTTGGCTTGTGCAAACACTATCTTCTCACTATCACTCTCTCTCTCTCCCTCTCTCTCTCCCTCTCTCTCTCTCTCCCTCTCACCCAAATAGTTTGAGGCTGTAAACCAAGAGGCGTTTTGCGGTTTTAGGAGATGAATGGAGAGTGAATCAGCAGGCTAAAATAAAGGGCAGGGTCACAGAGGGGGTAGTGGAAGATAATAAATAGATCTTGTGTATCCAGGGAACACTGGAGAGATGAGATGGACTGTTGTCCCTCTAATAGAGAGAGAGAGAGAGAGAGAGAGAGAGAGAGAGAGAGAGAGAGAGAGAGAGAGAGAGAGAGAGAGAGAGAGAGAGAGAGAGAGAGAGAGAGAGAGAGAGAGAGAGAGAGAGAGAGAGAGAGAGAGAGAGAGAGAGAGAGAGAGAGAGAGAGAGAGAATTTGATGGTATCCTAAATGAAATGATAAAATATACAGACCACAAATTCCAATTGTAAATACTTAAACTCTTTAACATCATCCTCAGCTCTGGCATCTTCCCCACTATTTGGAACCAAGGAATGATCACCCCAATCCACAAAGTGGAGACAGATTTGACCCCAATAACTACCGTGGGATATGCATCAAAAGCAACCTTGGGAAAATCCTCTGCATTATCATTAACAGTAGACTCCGTGAAAACAATATACTAAGCAAATGTCAAATTGGCTTTTTACCAAATTACCATACAACAGACCATGTATTCACACTGCACCCCCTCATTGACAAACAAACAAACCAAAACAAAGGCAAAATCTTCTCATGCTTTGTTGATATCAAAAAAGCTTTTGACTCAATTTGGCATGAGGGTCTGCTATACAAATTGATTGAAACGGTGTTGGGGGAAAAACATACGACATGATAAAATCCATGAACACATTTCTTTCCACAGGGCCGGGGGGTGAGGCAGGGATGCAGCTTGAGCCCCACCCTCTTCAACATATATATCAACGAATTGGCGAGGGCACTAGAACAGTCTGCAGCACCTGGCCTCACCCTACTAGAATCTGAAGTCCAAATGTCTACTGTTTGCTGACGATCTGGCGCTTCTGTCCCCAAACAAGGAGGGCCTACAGCAGCACCTAGATCTGCACAGACCTCTCTGGAGAGACCTGGGCCCTGACCATAAATCTCAGTAAGACAAAAATAATGGTGTTCCAAAAAAGGTCCAGTTGCCAGGACCACAAATACAAATTCCATCTAGACACTGCTGCCCTAGAGCACACAAAAAACGATACATACCTCGGCCTAAACATCAGCGCCACAGGTAACTTCCACAAAGCTGTGAACAATCTGAGAGACAAGGCAAGAAGGGCCTTCTATTCCATCAAAAGGAACATAAAATTTGACATACCAGAAAATAGTTGAATCAGTTATAGAACTAATTTCCCTTTGATGTCTGGGGTCTGCTCAACAACCAAGAATTCACAAAATGTGACAAACACCAAATTGAGACTCTGCATGCAAAAATGTCCTCTGAGTACAACGTAAAACACCAAGTAATGCATGCAGAGCAAAATTAGGCTGATACCCGCTAATTATCAAAATCCAGTAAAGAGCTGTTAAATTCCCAAACCTTCCATAACAAAGCCATCACCTACAGAGAGATGAACCTGGAGAAGAGTCCCCTAAGCGAGCTGGTCCTGGGGCTCTGTTCACGAACATAAACAGACCCCACAGAGCCCCAGGACAGCAACACAATTGACGCAAGGCAATTAAACAGACAGAATACCTGACCACTGTGACTGACCCAAAATGAAGGAACGCTTTGACTATGTACAGACTCAGCGAGCATAGCCTTGCTATTGAGAAAGGCCGCTGTAGACAGACCTGGCTCTCAAGAGAAGTCGGGCAAGTTATTTTGTTCACCTGATCTACATTTTACATTTGAGTCATTTAGTCATTTAGCAGACGCTCTTATCCAGAGTGACTTACAGTTAGTGAGTGCATACATTATTTAGTTTTTCATACTACATCTAGAATTCCTCTCAATCAAATGCCGACCGTATTATCTCCCAAGAGAATTCTCTTTGGTTATAGTCACGGCCGTGTATATCCCCCTCAAGCCGATACCACGACGGCCCTCAAAGAACTTCACTGGACCTTATGCAAACTGGAAACCACATATCCTGAGGCTGCATTTATTGTAGCAGGGGATTTTAATTTGAGAAAAAGGCAACCTAAATTCTATCAGCATATTGACTGTAGCGCTGGAAAAACGCTGGACCTTTGTTACACTCATTTCCGCTATGCATACAAGGCCCTCCCCCGCCCTCCTTTTGGCAAATCTGACCACGACTCCATTTTTGCTCCTCCCTTCCTAATGGCAGAAACTGAAACAGGAAGCACCCGTGCTTAGGACTATTCAACGCTGGTCTGACCAATCGGAATCCACGCTTCAAGATTGTTTTGATCACGCGGACTGGGATATGTTCCGGGTAGCCTCTGAGAATAATATAGACGTATACACTGATTGGGTTTATAAGGAAGTGTATAGGAGATGTCGTACCCACTGTGACTATTAAAGCCTACCCTAACCAGAAACCGTGGATAGATGGCAGCATTCACAAAAAAACTGAAAGCACGAACCACCGCATTTAACCATGGCAAGGTGACTGGGAATATGGCAGAATACAAACAGAGTGGTCTTTCCCTCCGTAAGGCAATCAAACAGGCAAAACGTCAATATCGAGACAAAGTGGAGTCGCAATTCAACGGCTCAGACACGAGACGTATGTGGCAGGGTCTACAGACAATCACGGACTACAATAGGAAAACCAGCTCCGTCGCAGACACCGACGTCTCGCTTCCGGACAAGCTAAACAAGTTCTTTGCCCGCTCCGTGGCCGACGTGAGTAAGACATTTAAACGTGTTAACCCTCGCAAGGCTGTTGGCCCAGACGGTATCCTTAGCCGCGTCCTCAGAGCATGCGCAGACCAGCTGGCTGGAGTGTTTATGGACATATTCAATCCCTCCCTATCCCAGTCTGCTGTCCCCACTTGCTTCAAGATGGCCACCATTGTTCCTGTACCCAAGAATGCAAAGGTAACTGAACTAAATGACTATCGCCCCATAGCACTCACTTCTGTCATCATGAAGTGCTTTGAGAGACTAGTCAAGGATCATATCACCTCCACCTTACCTGTCACCCTAGACCCACTTCAATTTGCATACCGCCCCAATAGGTCCACAGACGATGCAATCGCCATCACTCTGCACACTGCCCTATCCCATCTGGACAAGAGGAATACCTATGTAAGAATGCTGTTCATTGACTATAGCTCAGTATTCAACACCATAGTACCCTCCAAGCTCATCATCAAGCTTGAGGCCCTGGGTCTCAACCCCGCCCTGTGCAATTGGGTCCTGGACTTCCTGACAGGCCGCCCCCAGGTGGTGAAGGTAGGAAACAACATCTCCACTTCGCTGATCCTCAACACCGGGGCCCCACAAGGGTGCGTGCTCAGCCCCCTCCTGTACTCCCTGTTCACCCATTACTGCGTAGCCATGCACGCCTCCAACTCAATCATCAAGTTTGCAGACGACACAACAGTAGTGGTCTTGATTATCAACAACGATGAGACAGCCTACAGGGAGGAGGTGAGGGCTCTCGGAGTGTGGTGTCAGGAAAATAATCTCTCACTCAACGTCAAAAAACAAAGGAGATTATCGTGGACTTCAGGAAACAGCGGTGGGAGTACCCCCCTATCCACATCGACGGGACAGCAGTGGATGTAAGTCACTCTGGATAAGAGCGTCTGCTAAATGACTAAAATGTAAATGTAAATGAGAAGGTGGAAAGTTTTAAGTTCATCGGCGTACATATCACTGACAAACTGAAATGGTCCACCCACGCAGACAGTGTGGTGAAGAAGGCGCAACAGCGTCTCTTCAAGTTCCGAGGCTGAAGAAATTTGACCTGTCACCTAAAACCCTCACAAACGTTTCCAGATGCACAATTGAGAGCATCCTGTCGGGCTGTATCACCGCCTGGTACAGCAACTGCACCACCAACAACCGCAGGGCTCTCCAGAGGGTGGTGCGGTCTGCCGAACGCATTACCGGGGGCACACTACCTGCCCTCCAGGACACCTACAGCACCCGATGTCACAAGAAGGCCAAAAAGATAATCAAGGACAAATACCACCCGAGCCACTGCCTGTTCACCCCGCTATCATCCAGAAGGCGACGACAGTACAGGTGCATTAAAGCTGGGACCGAGAGAATGAAAAACAGCTTCTATCTCAAGGCCATCAGACTGTTAAACAGCCATCACTAGGACAGAGAGGCTGCTGCCTACATACAGACTTGAAAATCACTGGCCACTTTAATAAATGGAACACTTTAATAATGCCACATTAATATTGTTTACATATCTTGCATTACCCATCTCATATGTGTATACTGTATTCTATACTACAGTGGGGAAAAAAAGTATTTAGTCAGCCACCAATTGTGCAAGTTCTCCCACTTAAAAAGATGAGAGAGGCCTGTAATTTTCATCATAGGTACACGTCAACTATGACAGACAAATTGAGAAAAGAAAATCCAGAAAATCACATTGTAGGATTTTAAATTAATTTATTTGCAAATTATGGTGGAAAATAAGTATTTGGTCAATATCAAAAGTTTCTCAATACTTTGTTATATACCCTTTGTTGGCAATGACACAGGTCAAACGTTTTCTGTAAGTCTTCACAAGGTTTTCACACACTGTTGCTGGTATTTTGGCCCATTCCTCCATGCAGATCTCCTCTAGAGCAGTGATGTTTTGGGGCTGTCGCTGGGCAACACGGACTTTCAACTCCCTCCAAAGATTTTCTATGGGGTTGAGATCTGGAGACTCCAGGACCTTGAAATGCTTCTTACGAAGCCACTCCTTCGTTGCCCGGGTGGTGTGTTTGGGATCATTGTCATGCTGAAAGACCCAGCCACGTTTCATCTTCAATGCCCTTGCTGATGGAAGGAGGTTTTCACTCAAAATCTCACGATACATGGCCCCATTCATTTTTCCTTTACACGGATCAGTCGTCCTGGTCCCTTTGCAGAAAAACAGCCCCAAAGTATGATGTTTTCACTCCCATGCTTCACAGTAGGTATGGTGTTCTTTGGATGCAACTCAGCATTCTTTGTCCTCCAAACACGACAAGTTGAGTTTTTACCAAAAAGTTCTATTTTGGTTTCATCTGACCATATGACTTTCTCCCAATCCTCTTCTGGATGCACTCTAGCAAACTTCAGACGGGCCTGGACATGTACTGGCTTAAGCAGGGGGACACGTCTAGCACTGCAGGATTTGAGTCCCTGGCGGCGTAGTGTGTTACTGATGGTAGGCTTTGTTACTTTGGTCCCAGCTCTCTGCAGGTCATTCACTAGGTCCCCCCGTGTGGTTCTGGGATTTTTGCTCACCGTTCTTGTGATCATTTTGACCCCACAGGGTGAGATCTTGCGTGGAGCCCCAGATCGAGGGAGATTATCAGTGGTCTTGTATGTCTTCCATTTCCTAATAATTGCTCCCACAGTTGATTTCTTCAAACCAAGCTGCTTACCTATTGCAGATTCAGTCTTCCCAGCCTGGTGCAGGTCTACAATTTTGTTTCTGGTGTCCTTTGACAGCTCTTTGGTCTTGGCCATAGTGGAGTTTGGAGTGTGACTGTTTGAGGTTGTGGACAGGTGTCTTTTATACTGATAACAAGTTCAAACAGGTGCCATTAATACAGGTAACGAGTGGAGGACAGAGGAGCCCCTTAAAGAAGAAGTTACTGGTCTGTGAGAGCCAGAAATCTTGCTTGTTTGTAGGTGACCAAATACTTATTTTCCACCATAATTTGCAAATAAATTCATTAAAAATCCTACAATGTGATTTTCTGGATTTTCTTTTCTCAATTTGTCTGTCATAGTTGACGTGTACCTATGATGAAAATTACAGGCCTCTCTCATCTTTTTAAGTGGGAGAACTTGCACAATTGGTGGCTGACTAAATACTTTTTTTCCCCACTGTATATATTGCATCTTAGTCTATGCTACTCTGATAATGACATTGCTCATCCATATATTTATATATTCTTATTCCTTTACTTAGATTTGTGTGTATTAGGTTTTTGTTGTGTATCTGTTAGATATTACTTGCTAGATATTGCTGCACTGTCGGAACTAGAAGCACAAGCATTTTGCTACACTCGCAATAACATCTGCATGTGACCAATACGTTTGATTTGATTTGAGGTGGAAACTGAGCTGCACTTCCTAACCTCCTGACAAATGTATGAACATATTAGAGACACATATTTCCCTCAGATTACACAGACCCACAAAGAATTAGAAAACAAATCCAATTTTGATAAACTCCCATATCTATTGGGTGAAAAACCCTAGTGTGCCATCACAGCAGCAAGATTTGTGTCCTGTTGCCACAAGAAAAGGACAACCAGTGAAGAACAAACACCATTGTAAATCCATCCCATATTTATGTTTATTTATTTTCCCATTTGTACTTTAACAATTTGCACATCATTATAACAATGTAAATATACACACACATAAATTACATTTGAAATGTATTCTTCTGGAAATTGGTGTGCAAGCTTGTACATTTGCAAGAATTTCTAAAAACCTGTTTTTGCTTTGTCATTTATGGGGTATTGTGTGTAGGATGAGGGAAAAAAATAAGGCTGTAACGTAACAAATTGTGGAAAAAGGGGTCCAAATACTGTATAGATAGATAAAGAGAGCGAGAGATGACACTTCATTGTGGTCCATATTACAGTGTAATATGTAATTACACTAACAAGTATTGTAATTAATTGTAACAATTCATAGTTACACTGTACTGACAACATGTGGTAATTGCAGTCTGAAATTACAGAGATCTGGAGTCAGTCGATGCCCAGGCCAGGACAAGCTATGGAAAAAAATATTTAAATTGTAAATAATTTAATGCCGCATTTGACCTGGATAGCAACAGCAGCTAAAGGGAGGAGGGCTGGTAGTCCCATAGGGTGTTGTTAGGGGAGGGTTTGGCCGGAGGAGCTTTACTTGGCTCATCGCACTCTAGCGACTCCTTGTGGCGGGCCAGGCGCCTGCAAGCTGACTTCTATCGTCAGTTGAACAGTGTTTCCGACACATTGGTGCGGCTGGCTTCCGGGGTTAAGCGAGCGGGTGTTAAGAAGCACGGCTTGGCGGGTCATGTTTCGGAGGACGCATGACTCGACCTTCGTCTCTCTGGATATCACGTAATTGGGGAGAAAAAGGGGTAAAATTACACACATACATATATATATTATTATTATATATATGTATATGTACAGTACCAGTCAAATGTTTGGACACACCTACTCATTCAAGGGTTTTTCTTTATTGTTACTACAGTATTTTCTACCTTGTAGAATAAAAGTGAAGACATCAAATTATGAAATAACACATATGAAATCATGTAGTAACCAAAAAAGTGTTAAACAAATCAAAACATATTTTATATTTGAGATTCTTCAAAGTAGCCACCCTTTGCCTTGATGACAGCTTTGCACACTCTTGGCATTCTCTCAACCAGCTTCACCTGGAACGCTTTTCCAACAGTCTTGAAGGAGTTCCCACATATGCTGAGCACTTTTTGGCTGCTTTTCCGTCACTCTGCGGTCCGACTCAATTGGGTTGAGGTCGGGTGATCGTGGTGGCCAGGTCATCTGATGCAGCACTCCATCACTCTCCTATTCTACATTGTAGAAAATAGTAAAAATAAAGAAAACCCTTGAATGAGTAGGTGTGTCCAAACTTTGACTGGTACTGTATATATAATAAAAATGAACAGTTATGGTGAAAATTATGAGATAGTCATTCAGTGCTTATCAAATTGTGAGTGTATCAAGCTTGGTTGAATAACTACACTGCTCAAAAAAATAAAGGGAACACTTAAACAACACATCCTAGATCTGAATGTATGAAATAATCTTATTAAATACTTTTTTCTTTACATAGTTGAATGTGCTGACAACAAAATCACACAAAAATTATCAATGGAAATCAAATGTATCAACCCATGGAGGTCTGGATTTGGAGTCACCCTCAAAATTAAAGTGGAAAACCACACTACAGGCTGATCCAACTTTGATGTAATGTCCTTAAAACAAGTCAAAATGAGGCTCAGTAGTGTGTGTGGCCTCCACGTGCCTGTATGACCTCCCTACAATGCCTGGGCATGCTCCTGATGAGGTGGCGGATGGTCTCCTGAGGGATCTCCTCCCAGACCTGGACTAAACCATCCACCAACTCCTGGAAAGTCTGTGGTGCAACGTGGCATTGGTGGATGGAGCGAGACATGATGTCCCAGATGTACTCAATTGGATTCAGGTCCGGGGAACGGGCAGGCCAGTCCATAGCATCAATGCCTTCCTCTTGCAGGAACTGCTGACACACTCCAGCCACATGAGGTCTAGCATTGTCTTGCATTAGGAGGAACCCAAGGCCAACCGCACCAGCATATGGTCTCACAAGGGGTCTGAGGATCTCATCTCGGTACCTAATGGCAGTCAGGCTACCTCTGGCGAGCACATGGAGGGCTGTGCGGCACCCCAAAGAAATGCCACCCCACACCATGACTGACCCACCGCCAAACCGGTCATGCTGGAGGATGTTGCAGGCAGCAGAACGTTCTCCACGGCGTCTCCAGACTCTGTCACGTCTATCACATGTGCTCACTGTGAACCTGCTTTCATCTGTGAAGAGCACAGGGCACCAGTGGCGAATTTGCCAATCTTGGTGTTCTCTGGCAAATGCCAAACGTCCTGCACGGTGTTGGGCTGTAAGCACAACCCCCACCTGTGGACGTCGGGCCCTCATACCACCCTCATGGAGTCTGTTTCTGACCGTTTGAGCAGACACATGCACATTTGTGGCCTGCTGGAGGTCATTTTGCAGGGCTCTGGCAGTGCTCCTCCTACTCCTCCTTGCACAAAGGCGGAGGTAGCGGTCCTGCTGCTGGGTTGTTGCCCTCCTACGGCCTCCTCCTCGTCTCCTGATGTACTGGCCAGTCTCCTGGTAGCGCCTCCATGCTCTGGACACTACGCTGACAGACACAGCAAACCTTCTTGCCACATCTCACATTGATGTGCCATCCTGGATGAGCTGCACTACCTGAGCCACTTGTGTGGGTTGTAGACTCCGTCTCATGCTACCACTAGAGTGAAAGCACCGCCAGCATTCAAAAGTGACCAAAACATCAGCCAGGAAGCATAGGAACTGAGAAGTGGTCTGTGATCACCAACTGCAAAACCAGTCCTTTATTGGGGGTGTCTTGCTAATTGCCTATAATTTCCACCTGTTGTCTATTCCATTTGCACAACAACATGTGACATTTATTGTCAATCAGTGTTGCTTCCTAAGTGGACAGTTTGATTTCACAGAAGTGTGATTGACTTGGAGTTACATTGTGTTGTTTAAGTGTTCCCTTTATTTTTTTGAGCAGTGTATTTATAAATGCACTTAAAATAGTTAAGACAACCTCTTTCATCATGTAACCTTGCAAGGGTTGAATAACTTTCACTTTTGGATGGGATGCATTGGTGCATGTATTAATCCCATGAATTAAAGGGAAAGTTCACCCAAATTACACACTAACACATTGGTTTCCTTACAGTCTATACAGCAGTCTATGGACAAGGTATGACAGCAAATCATGTTTGGTTTAGTTTCCCTGGCACTGTTTCTACATGCTAACATTTGAGCATTTGTGGCACAAATCCCATTCAAGTCATGGGAACGATATTAGCATTTTTTGCACATCCTGTCCAAATCATCCAAAAGTATATACAATTGATTGTGAAGTCATTGATAGATGATTTGAACATGATGTGCAAAAAATGCTAATATTGGTCCCATGACTTGTTGGGATTTGTGTCACAAATGCTAAAACGTTAGAATGTTGAAACAGTGCCAGGAAGTTGGCTAGCAAGCTAGCTAGCCAACTACCTAAATCGTCCAGCAGAATACCAAAAAACGTTAGCTGCTGTTTTTGGCAGGCCTACCAACTAGGCTACAGAATAGACTTTCCATGCAATTTGTTGAGGTCTTTTGGATTAGCACATCTTACCTTTACAGCTCACGTTGGATAGAATGAATGACCATCCCATTTAGCGAGCAACTTCAGAATCTCAGAACTAACAACTGGCTTTTGCCCTGACTATATTGTGTGGTGGAAGGATGAAATAAAATTAATTTACTCAATATAATAACATTTTAATGAAATCATGTTAATGTTGTTAGTCTTTTTTTTTATATGTCGGCAGCCATTTTATAAAAGCAATAAGGACCTCATGCCTTAATGCTTAAAGGCAGTGTAGAACTTATTTCTCAATGCCAGAAACGCATATAATAGAATATAGATTAAGAAAACATTCCCAAATTACAAACTCTTAAATTGTTCTAATATTATGTTGTTCTAAAAGTTGAGTTTGAGGTTTTCACCAAATCAGCTCTAACTTCAGGAAAAAGTCCCACAACGCCCCGCGGTCAGCGTCACACGATAAAATGACAAACTCATTTGTTAGAATGGGCGTCTACTCCTCAATCTGTGGGGCGTATTTCATCCCTGAGGACTTCCACGGCTGTCAACAATGGAAGGAGTGCTTCAGCAAGAAGTTCCTTCTCAAAGTGGATGCTTTCCCTACCATCAATGTGCCTTCTAAAAACATCTCAAACAGCCAGCAACACAAGCAGAGACAGAGTATTATCATGGGCTTCAGCGAGCATGAGTCATGATACCCATAAAACCTAGCGGTAAAACCCTAAAATGGTTCCAATAATTTTTTCACCATTCATTTTTGCATTGGAGATTTTAGAACTACTTCATATAAGGTCTGTGTTTCGTGCTTACCCTGGCGTGCCGTTTTGATAGCCGCGTAAATCTCTCTCGGACAAGGTGACCTTCATCAATATATTCGCCTGTAATTACACCCCAAAATGAAATGCTAATGTGGCTATCGTGCAGATATACACATCTTGTCGCAAGCTCTGACGTCATCCCTCAAGGCACATTTCTCCATGCGAACTCATCGACAAGTAGCAAGATATTAGCCTTTTTAGTTTCTCGTGTAAATAATTGATATTGTGTATTTCTCGTGTGTATTCTTGTTTAGCATTTTTCAAATTACCTAGCTAGCTACCTTAGCAATTTTAAATTACTAGAATGTTTTAAATTACACTGTCTTTGTAGCGAACTAGCTAACCTTACGTCTCTCCATCGATCAGAAGCAAGTATGGTTACCGGATTGTAACCGCTACTCTGATAAGAACACATGCATTTCATTGTTTTCTGACCTCTGTAAGTGAGAGGCGTCGCTGGAGCTGTGTGATAAGGTAAGCCCTGTTTGCTAGCTGCTAACAAGCAATTTTGGTTAGGTCAAAGATCTGTGGTTAGCTAGGTGCTTGTGAAAATTAACTTAGCTAGATAACCACCGACTGTAGTTGTTTACAATGCCTGTTACCTTCCTTACAAGTAAAAAGAAAACCAGCATAGCCTAGCGTAATGACTGTTGTGACCTTTTTATTTAGATGTTTTTAGTGAGCTAGCAAGTTACTTTTTCACATGGTGACATGTTAGCTAGCGTTAGTCCACCAAGGAAGGGATATTTAGCTAGCTAGTTAACGTTAACTCACCGTTCGTGTAGTCAGACTTGCTAGCTAACGTTAGGCCGGCACCATGGCAGGGATAGTTGGTTAGCTAGCATGTCACCACTTAGAAAAGTCTGACTACACGAACGGTGAACTAACGTTAGCTAGCTAGCTAGATATTGCCTGGTGGGCTAGCTAGTTAGGCACCTTGGTTGGCCAGTTAGCTACATTGACTCGTGGGCTCAATATTTTCCCCATACAAAACACAGAGACGAGTGCATCTGTTGTACATGACTAATCAAATGACCTGTGAAGTCAGTTGGAAAATGTCAGCAAGGATGGAAATGAAGCTAGCCCGAGGCTAGTACTATTCAGACTGGGCTAGTAGACAATGTGCCAAACTAGCCAGCAGTGACGTTTTGCCTTTACAAACATCGCATGCCACAGATTTAGCACCTGAATGTAGAAATCGTGGTCTTCTGGCCAGTTCCCAAAATCCTTATGTTCCATCCCTGCATGTCAGTACCTTTCAGACGATCCCCCTTATCACTGTTGGTCTTCCTCAGTGACCTTACGGGTTGAGCGTTTTAACTTTCCTCTTGAAAATTAGAATCAAAAGTACAGTTGTATAGCTCATCGCAATACTTCACCTCGTCGGGCAAATAGTATCTTAGACTGTCCTGATCATCTAGTCTATTTTACGGTTACTGTAGTCAAGTCTGTGGGTTATGGTATTTTAATATAGATGTTTTAGTAATCAACTTACCTAGTTAGTAAAAGTAACTTCATTTTTTGTATTTCAGGTGGGCGGACCGGAAAAACAGTGACAACACTCGGGTCTGTAGCTGCCATTTTCCGGTGGAAAAGAGAACCTTCCCTGTCTTTACCAGGTGGCTCATCCACCATGGCAGGAGAGGAAGATCCAGACTGTTGATTGGGAAACCAGAACAATCAATGAGGCATGAGGATTGGGTGTTGAGTATGATAAACAATGTGTTTTCTGTCCAGATAAAGATGTTGATACCGCATTGTAAAAGACCCACCACTGACCTAATGTCTCTGTTTTCTGTCCAGATAAAGATGTTGATACAGCATTGAAAAAGACCCACCACTGACCTAATGTCTCTGTTTTCTGTCCAGATAAAGATGTTGATACTGCATTGTAAAAGACCCACCACTGACCTAATGTCTCTGTTTTCTGTCCAGATAAAGATGTTGATACAGCATTGAAAAAGACCCACCACTGACCTAATGTCTCTGTTTTCTGTCCAGATAAAGATGTTGATACAGCATTGAAAAAGACCCACCACTGACCTAATGTCTCTGTTTTCTGTCCAGATAAAGATGTTGATACAGCATTGAAAAAGACCCACCACTGACCTAATGTCTCTGTTTTCTGTCCAGATAAAGATGTTGATACAGCATTGAAAAAGACCCACCACTGACCTAATGTCTCTGTTTTCTGTCCAGATAAAGATGTTGATACAGCATTGAAAAAGACCCACCACTGACCTAATGTCTCTGTTTTCTGTCCAGATAAAGATGTTGATACAGCATTGAAAAAGACCCACCACTGACCTAATGTCTCTGTTTTCTGTCCAGATAAAGATGTTGATACAGCATTGAAAAAGACCCACCACTGACCTAATGTCTCTGTTTTCTGTCCAGATAAAGATGTTGATACAGCATTGAAAAAGACCCACCACTGACCTAATGTCTCTGTTTTCTGTCCAACAGCAGTGCAACTCTCAGACCATCCGGAGAATGGGACATCCTGTGCCAGTGTGATCCGGTTCTGGAGACTACAGCAGATTGAGCCTGTGGACGGACAGGTCAGTAACTCATCAAATATGATACAATATTGTGTAAAACATGTTTTAGACATGAGGCGTGACGTGCGGAACATCAGGCTCACCCCACGAGAAGCAGTGCATGATGGGATGTCATGATTAACGCCACGCTCAGCAAGGAGATCTGCTGGAGGTGATGCACTCTCACTCTGGGGGTAAGACATCATCTAAACATCACAGATATAACTTCCCACTGTGCCCATGATAAAAATGCAATGTGAATTGTGTTGTACTACTAAATGGAACTGAGGACATGCACTCAGACCAGCCTTTGTGATTGAACTTACGTTAACTACATTACTTTAGTTGGCTGCTTTGAGCAAAACTTGTCTGTAATATAACCTATTCTGGGATCCTAGTGTGTGTATGAACTATGTGGAATATTTTAGGACCATTGCCTTCCCTGAAAACAGGAACTGACAGGAGGAGGAGCAATATGAGTCTGTCAGAGGTCAGAGGTCGTCACGCTGGATGGGGATGGAGGCTTTGGTGGTCCATGACAACGAAGAAGCAGGTGTCCCTTCCAGTGATGTGCAGCTGACCTTGGACCTGGTGCCAGTAAGGACGTGCTTCACGGAGGCTGTAAGATCCTCCCTCCTTGATATAGAAATCCTTCGACTTCACTGCCTCTTCATTGGTAAGGTCCCTTGCACCATAGGGACACTTGACCTCCACCACTGCTGTGGTGCCACCAGACCATCCGGTGAGGCACCCAGGATCCCAGACCCAGTGACCCAAAGCCCTGACTCCTGCACCCAGGATCCCAGACCCAGTGACCCAAAGCCCTGACTCCTGCACCCAGGATCCCAGACCCCGTGACCCAAAGCCCTGACTCCTGCACCCAGGATCCCAGACCCAGTGACCCAAAGCCCTGACTCCTGCTCGTCCATCCCTGTAGCCATTTTGAATTCCTTGATGCCCTCCTCTTCATTATCTGTGGCCCACTTTACAGACAACACCCCATCCAACGACTGTGATCTGAGGACCCTTTTTAGCAGCTACGGAGTAACCCACTTGGCCCTAACCACTGCTCCATAATTGTCGGCCGTCAGCCTCCCTCTCCTCATGGTGTGCCAGTTGGGGTTGGTGCGCTGTCCAACTGTTGCCTGCCGTGTAGCTTCCTGCTGCTCCAGCGACAGCGCCACGCCAGCCAGGATGCCTGCATACCCCAGGGGCCCTTGTTTTTTAACAGCGTCCGGTACAGACAGGAATAACAGGGAGGGTAGCGGTTGTTCTGGCTCAGGTTCAAGAAAACATGCCATTCCACTGAACCTGCCCCAGAGACGGTTCATTAGCCACTGAAGATCCTCTGTGGGCTCTCTGGACAGAGGGTTGTAGTCTTCGGCCAGGTACAGGTCCTCCACTGAAGATCCTCTGTGGGCTCTCTGGACAGAGGGTTGTAGTCTTCGGCCAGGTACAGGTCCTCCACTGACTGCACTTGGTTGGGCACAGGTGGCTTCCTCCACTCGCATTCCACATCCGTACAGCCGATATTGTGAACCACCAAATTAGGCTGCATGGCTACAATTATGAGCGCCACGGAGGCCTTCGCATGTGGTAGAGAGAATCCCCTGGTCACCTATAGAGACCTGCCAAGAGGAAGGCCCAACCAAGCTGCTCAGTGAAACTCAGAAAAAAATGACTTCAACGTTTTTTTATTGTCCTTCCAAATGAATTGAATCATTGGAGATGTGGATAATTGGAGATGTGGATAATTGGAGATGTGGATAATTGGAGATGTGGATAATTGTTTTATTCATATTGACCCTGACCTCTGATATGACCTTCGAACCTAGACGGCAGTTACTGCCTTCTTGCTTTGTACATTAATGGACAACAACACTTAGGCTTCTACTTCCAGTTTATACATACTATTTACATTTTATGGACACAGTGTATTTTACAATAGTTATCTTTTGTTTGTTTTTAATCCCATCCTTCAGCTACCATCAACCCCTCCCATCTATCTCTGAATCCCAGCCAGTTTGATTTCTATTTTGCCATATTTTTTTAACTGTGCTGTTTCACAAAAGTTCTGAACCTATATACATTTTACGGACACAGTATATTTGACATTAGTTATCTTGTTGTTTTTAGTCCCACCCTTCAGCTCAACTCAGCCCCTCCCATCTATCTCTTAACACCATCAAGTATTTATTTCTATTTGCCATATATTGTTCAACTGTGCTGTGATCTTTCACAAAAGTTCTGCACCTTTCTATTCTCATAGTTTCTACAGATTGTAAATTAAATGTCATTTTTTTGCTAAAAGTATCATTATATTTTTGATCTATTGACTATGACTTTTCAAATCACCCAGTAGTGCTATCTGCAGAGTTAGCTCCAGGTAAATGTTGCACTTCTTCAACCATTCCTGGACCTGCGACCAAAAACAAGCTACATATGGACAGTACCAAAACAAATGATCAAATGATTCTGTCTCTTTGCAGCAAAATCTGCAGAGCTGGGATGCGTCAATAGACTCCAGGGGGTTCGGTTTGCTGCTTGAAACTGCTGTTAGTTTTGAAATCATACTCAATATCCCACAGTATTTAACATACATGTATGAATAGACTCTTTGTTCCAATGTAAGTAGTCAATTTACCATAATAACTTCCCTTCATCTACTGGGATGTTGTTGAAGTGAAGTCTTCCATGAATGTCTCACAGGGATGGCCACACTATTCTGCTGATAAGCTGTTCACCTTCAGAACTTGTTACACATGAGTTTGTATGGCAATTGCCATCTAGTCAAATTATCTACACCTGGCTGATCACAGTTGAGCTGACCTCATGTTCCTCAACTAATCAGCAGACCCAATTCCATTTCCCCCTGTCTGCAGAATTCTGCTTGTTCAAGACATCAGTACTGGCCTATATACAGTGCATTCGGAAAGTATTCAGACCCCTTGACACATTTTGTGACGTTACAATCTTATTCTAAAATTGATTACATTTTATTTTTCTTGCATCAATCTACACACAATACCCCATAATGACGAAGCAAAAACTGGCTTTTAGAAATTCTTGCAAATTTACAAGCTTGCAAGTATTCAGACCCTTTACTCAGTACATTGTTGAAGCGCCTTTGGCAGCGATTACAGCCTTGAGTCTTCTTGGGTATGATGCTACAAGCTTGGCACACCTGAATTTGGGGTGTTTCTCCCAATTCTTCTCTGCAGATCCTCTCAAGCTCTGTCAGCTTGGATGGGGAGCGTCGCTGCACAGCTATTTTCAGGTCTCTCCCGAGATGTTAGATCGGGTTCAAGTCCGGGCTCTGGCTGGGCCACTCAAGGATATTCAGAGACTTGTCCTGAAGCCACTCCTGTGTTGTCTTGGTTATGTGCTTAGGGTCATTGTTCTGTTGGAAGGTGAACCTTAACCCCAGTCTGAGGTCCTGAGCGCTCTGGAGCAGGTTTTCATCAAGGATCTCTCTGTACTTTGCTGCGTTCATCTTTGCCTTGATCCTGACTAGTGTCTCAGTCCCTGCAACTGAAAAACATCCCCACAGCATGATGCTGCCACCACCATGCTTCACCGTAGGGATGGTGCCAGGTTTCCTTCAGACGTGATGCTTGGCATTCAGGCCAAAGACTTCAATCTTGGTTTCATCAGACCAGAGAATCTTGTTTCTCATGGTCTGTGAGTCTTTAGGTGCCTTTTAGCAAACTCCAAACGGGCTTTCATGTGCCTTTTACTGAAGAGTGGCTTCCGTCTGGCCACTCTACCATAAAGGCCTGATTGGTGGAGTGCTGCAGAGATGGTTCTCTTCTGGAAGGTTCTCCCATCTCCACAGAGGAACTCTGGAGCTCTGTCAGAGTGACCATCGGGTTCTTGGTCACCTCCCTGACCAAGGCCCTTCTCCCCCGATTGTTCAGTTTGGCCGGGGAGCCAGCTCTAGGAAGAGCGTTGGTGGTTCCAAACTTCTTCCATTTAAGAATGATGGAGGCCTCTGTGTTCTTGGGGACCTTCAATGCTGCAGAATGTTTTTGGTAACCTTCCCCAGATCTATGCCTCAACATAATCCTGTCTCTGAGCTCTACGGACAATTCCTTCGACCTCATGGCTTTGTTTTTTGCTCTGACATGCACTGTCAACTGTGGGACCTTAGACAGGTGTGTGCCTTTCCAAATCATGTACAATCAATTGAATTTACCACAGGTGGACTCCAATCAAGTTGTAGAAACATCTCAAAGATGATCAATTGACACTGGATGCACCTGAGCTCAATTTCAAGTCTCATAGCAAAGGGTCTGAATACTTACAGTGCCAGTCAAAAGTTTGGACACACCTACTCATTCCATGGTTTTTCTTTTCTTTTTACTATTTTCTACATTGTAGAATAATAGTGAAGACATCAAAACTATGAAATAACACAAATGGAATCATGTAGTAACCAAAAAAGTGTTAAACAAATGAAAATATATTTGAGATTCTTCAAATAGCCACCCTTTGCCTTGATGACAGCTTTGCACACTCTTGGCATTCTCTCAACCAGCTTCATGAGGTAGTCACCTGGAATGCATTTCAATTAACAGGTGTGCTTTCTTTCCTTCTTAATACGTTTGAGCCAATCAGCTGTGTTGTGACAAGGTAGGGGGGTATACAGAAGATAGCCCTATTTGGTAAAAGACCAAGTCCATATTATGGCAAGAACAGCTCAAATAAGCAAAGAGAAACGACAGTCCATCATTACTTTAAGACATTAAGGTCAGTCAATATGGAACATTTCAAGAACTTTGAAAGTTTCTTCAAGTGCAGTCGCAAAAACCATGAAGCGCTATGATGAAACTGTCTCTCATGAGGACCACCACAGGAATGGAAAACCTAGAGTTACCTCTGCTGCAGAGGATAAGTTCATTGGAGTTACCAGCCTCAGAAATTGCAGCCCAAATAAATGCTTCACAGAGTTCAAGTCACAAACACATCTCAACATCAATTGTTCAGAGGGGACTGTGTGAATCAGGCCTTCATGGTCTAATTGCTGCTAAGAAAAACACTACTAAAGGACACCAAAAAGAAGACGAGACCTGCTTGGCCAAGAAACATGAGCAAAGGACGTTAGACCGGTCGAAACGTGTCCTTTGGTCTGGAGTCCAAATTTGAAATGTTTGGTTCCAACCGCCGTGTCTTTGTGAGACGCGGTATGGGTGAACGGATGATCTCCGCATGTGTATTTCCCACCGTAAAGCATGGAGGAGGAGGTGTTATGGTGTGGGGGTGCTTTGCTGGTTACAATGTCTGTGATTTATTTAGAAATCAAATCAAATGTTATTTGTTACATACACGTGTTTAGCAGATATTATTGCGGGTGTAGCGAAATGCTTGTGCTTCTAGCTCCGACATTGCAGTAATAATGTTATTACATTGTAACTATCAGTTGTACAATACTTGTTACAGTGTAATTACAACATGTAATGACACTGTTATAAGGACACCTTAAAATAAAGTGTTACCAAAAGTGACATATGGGAGAAAAAAAATCCCCTCCCACGTTCCGATACCCAGCGCTCATCCCCCACCCTAAACAAACACACCATGGCTTCTCTTCTCCAGCTTCCAAGGCAGCAGAAAGTTATTTTAAACTGACCCCATCCTCAATCAGAAACGTAATGTACTGCACCAACACAGATATGCAGATAGTTAGAAAGACTGGTCATGGCTCACATCAACAGCATAATCCCAGAAACCCTAGACCCACTCCAATTTGCATACCGCCCCAACAGATCCACAGATGATGCAATCTCTATTGCACTCCACACTGCCCTTTCCCACCTGGACAAGAGGAACACCTACGTGAGAATGCTATTCATTGACTACAGCTCAGCATTCAACACCATAGTGCCCTCTAAGCTCATCACTAAGCTAAGGATCCTGGGACTAAACACCTCCCTCTGCAACTGGATCCTGGACTTCCTGACGGGCCGCCCCCAGGTGGTAAGGGTAGGTAACAACACATCTGCCACACTGATCCTCAACACGGGGGCCCCTCAGGGGTGCGTGCTCAGTCCCCTCCTGTACTCTCTGTTCACCCATGACTGCATGGCCAGGCACGACTCCAACACCATCATTAAGTTTGCCGACGACACAACAGTGGTAGGCCTGATCACCGACAACGATGAGACGGCCTATAGGGAGGAGGTCAGAGATCTGGCCGTGTGGTGCCAGGACAACAACCTCTCCCTCAACGTGACCAAGACAAAGGAGATGATTGTGGACTACAGGAAAAAAAAGAGGACTGAGCACGCCCCCATTCTCATCGACGGGGCTGTAGTGGAACAGGTTGAGAGCTTCAAGTTCCTTGGTGTCCACATCACCAACGAACTATCATGGTCCAAACACACCAAGACAGTCGTGAAGAGGGCACGACAAAGCCTATTCCCCCTCAGGAGACTAAAAAGATTTGGCATGGGTCCTCAGATCCTCAAAAATTCTACAGCTGCACCATCGAGAGCATCCTGACTGGTTGCATCACCGCCTGGTATGGCAACTGCTTGGCCTCTGACCGCAAGGCACTACAGAGGGTAGTGCGTACGGCCCAGTACATCACTGGGGCAAAGCTTCCCTGCCATCCAGGACCTCTATACCAGGCGGTGTCAGAGGAAGGCCCTCAAAATTGTCAAAGACTCCAGCCACCCTAGTCATAGACTGTTCTCTCTGCTACCGCACGGCAAGCGGTACCGGAGTGCCAAGTCTAGGTCTAAAAGACTTCTCAACAGCTTCTACCACCAAGCCATAAGACTCCTGAACAGCTAATCATGGCTACCCGGACTATTTGCACTGCCCCACCACCCCATCCTTTTTACGCTGCTGCTACTCTGTTAAGTATTTATGCATAGTCACTTTAACTCTACCCACATGTACATATTACCTCAACTACCTCAACTAGCCGGTGCCCCCGCACATTGACTCTGCACCGGTACCCCCTGTATATATAGCCTCCCTACTGTCACTTTATTTTACTTCTGCTCTTTTTTTCTCAACACTTTTTTTGTTGTTGTTTTATTCTTACTTTTTTTGTTTAAAATAAATGCACTGTTGGTTAAGGGCTGTAAGTAAGCATTTCACTGTAATGTCTGCACCTGTTGTATTCGGCGCATGTGACCAATAAAATTTGATTTGATTTGATTTGATTTGAGTTACAAACACCTGCTAATTGACCAACCAATTATTCAACTAGTATGACTTTTCATATAATACGTTATTGGTATTAAACTATGTTTTAATGGCACATATTTTTCACTGCATCAAGTAAAGTCAGTGTTTAGATGAAATCATAATTTCATTTTATGTTGACAGTATTTGCCATGAGCATATAACCATGAGTTGTTGACTAACATCAAAAGAAAAGACATATAGGTTTTAACTGGATTATTTGTGATGGATGGTTTGTGAGAGTCTTTAGATGTATGTCATGTGACTGGTTAGTGGAAAAGCTTTGATTATGTTTACTATACTTTTCTGGTAACGTCCCAAATTGCACCCTATTCTCTATGGGCCCTGGTCAAAAGTAGTGCACTAAATAGAAAATAGGGTGCCATTTGGGATGCCATCCATTAAGGGATTTGATACCCTGCAGAAGAATAACCACACTATCCAGTAAAACTAGTTTCAACCAGAACAGGAGAACAGCACTGTAATCCTCTGTTTTATATCAGTATGATTATTTAATCCCTGTGTCATGCTGGGGAATCCATATACACAAAGCTGCCAAATATACACCATATCCATATACACAAAGCTTTCAAATGTTTCTCTCCATTCAGTTATCCTCCATTGTTTGTAGGCTATTGTGGAAAACTTTATAACAATCTGCATATAAATCGATATCCATAAAGCTGTGAAATGCTCCTCGCATCTCAGTGTCCTTACTGTCCATGTTAGCGTAGCTTGTTGTAGAAAAAACTAGAAAATATACACTACCGGTCAAAGGTTTTAGAACACCTGCTCATTCAAGGGTTTTCTTTATTTTTACTATTTTCTACATTGTAGAATAATAGTGAAGACATCAAAACTATGACATAACACATATGGAATCATGTAGTAACCAAAAAAGTGTTACACAAATCAAAAT
Source organism: Coregonus clupeaformis (assembly GCF_020615455.1). Taxonomy (NCBI): domain Eukaryota; kingdom Metazoa; phylum Chordata; class Actinopteri; order Salmoniformes; family Salmonidae; genus Coregonus; species Coregonus clupeaformis. Next base: position 19,434,506 of record NC_059202.1, on the reverse strand, counting down.
ATATTTTATATTTTAGATTCTTAAAGGTGGCCACCCTTTGCCTTGATGACAGCTTTGCATTCTCTCAATCAGCTTCATGAGCACCCCCACACCATAACACCTCCTCCTCCATGCTTTAAGGTAAGAAATGCTTCACAGAGTTCAAGTAACAGACACATCTCAACATCAACTGTTCAGAGTGGACTGTGTGAATCAGGCCTTCATGGTCGAATTGCTGCAAAGAAACCACTACTAAAGGACACCAATAATAAGAAGAGACCTGCTTGGGCCAAGAAACATGAGCAATGGACATTAGACTGGTGGAAATTTGTCCTTTGGTCTGGAGTCCAAATTGGAGATTTTTGGATCAAACCGCCGTGTCTTTGTGAGACGCGGTGTGGGTGAACGGATGATCTCCGCATGTGTATTTCCCACCGTGAAGCATGGAGGAGGAGGTGTTATGGTGTGGGGGTGCTTTGCTGGTGACACTGTCTGTGATTTATTTAGAATTCAAGGCACACTTAACTAGCATGGCTACCACAGCATTCTGCAGCGATACACCATCCCATCTGGTTTGGGCTTAGTGGGACTATCATTTGTTTTTCAACAGGACAATGACCCAACACACCTCCAGGCTGTGTAAGTGCTATTTGACCAAGAAGGAGAGTGATGGAGTGCTGCATCAGATGACCTGGCCTCCACAATCCCCCGACCTCAACCAAATTGAGATGGTTTGGGATGAGTCGGACCGCAGAGTGAAGGAAAAGCAGCCAACAAGTGCTCAGCATATGTGGGAACTCCTTCAAGACTGTTGGAAAAGCATTCCAGGTGAAGCTGGTTGAGAGAATGCCAAGAGTGTGCAAAGCTGTCATCAAGTCAAAGGGTGGCTATTTGAAGAATCTGAAATATAACATATTTTTTGATTTGTTTAACACTTTTTTGGTTACTACATGATTCCATATGTGTTATTTCATAGTTTTGATGTCTTCACTATTATCCTACAATGTAGAAAATAGTAAAAATAAAGAAAAACCCTTGAATGAGTAGGTGTTCTAAAACTTTTGACCGGTAGTGTATATTGGAAAAAAATAAAACACTTACTCCAAAAAAACATTTGACTACTGAAATACCGCCTCTTCAAATCATGCAAAACCACATTGTTGCGTGAGCAATTACTTTATTTTTCAAACAGCGCAGATTTGAGTAAACTAAACTGGGTCAAATACTGAATTTGCAGTTACATTTTTATGAATATTTCATATTTACAAAGTTTATGTGGAAAGTGCATGCTTGATTTAATGCATGATCTTTAAGCTCTACTGACCTGCATGTTGTTGTGTCTGTGTGAACTGAACTGTAATATCACTGGCTAACTGAACAGTATTTTATAATGGTCCAAAACAATGGATTGCCAACATCACTGCAGTCCCATAAACCCCATTACGAGCTCCACCTTTATAATGACATGAGAAGAAAGAAAGCAAATCTGGTTCCCACTAAAAGTGGTTGTACGTGATACAGCCTCTTTATTGGTTGCCGACGGCAGCGTGAATTTTCCCATGAATGGTGACACACAACACAACGTCTGTCAGGTGTAAAAGTCAGTGTGACAAAAGGCATGTTGAATCACGGCGTGGGAAAACATCCTCCAACGTCTCAGAGGTAGAGCCTGCACCCCAAATGGCACCCTATTGCCTGCATAGTGCACTTATTTTGAACACTATTTGAAGTGCACTATACAGGGAATATAGAGCCCTGGTCAAAAGAAGTGCACTATGCAGGGAATAGGGGTGCCATTTGGGACGCGGACAGAATAACACATAATGATACATCAACGAGGCTAGAGCCAGTCCTCCCTGTCACTGTAGGGGGGAGAAGATCCCCCTCCAGTCTAGTCTAACGAAATCCTCCTGGGTTTCTTACAGGTAGATATTACTCATTTTAATGACCTGTTTTTAATAAATATGTACTGTAAGGAGTACCGAACTGTAAGATGGTAAGAAAGTGTACTGAAGGCTTCAGGCCAAGATTATTAGTTCCACTGTTTATTGGACAGTCTCAGTCACAGTCATTAAGCGTTAGGAGTAACGTTCACAGTCATTAAGTGGTCTAAGGTCTAAGTGGTCTAAGGCACTGCATCGCAGTGCTAACTGTGCCACTAGAGATCCTGGTTCGAATCCAGGCTCTGTCGCAGCCGGCCGCGACCAGGAGACTCATGGGCGGCGCACAATTGGCCCAGCGTCGTCTAGGGTAGGGGAGGGAATGGCCGGCAGGGATGTAGCTCAGTTGATAGAGCATGGCGTTTGCAACGCCAGGGTTGTGGGTTCGATTCCCACGGGGGGCCAGTATAAAAAAATAAAATAATGTAATCACTAACTGTAAGTCGCTCTGGATAAGAGCATCTGCTAAATGACTGTAAATGTAAATGTAATTAAGCATTAGGAGTAACGTTCACAGTCATTAAGCGTTAGGAGTAACGTTCACAGTCATTAAGCATTAGGAGTCACGTTCACAGTCATTAAGCGTTAGGAGTAACGTTCACAGTCATTAAGCATTAGGAGTCACGTTCACAGTCATTAAGCATTAGGAGTAACGTTCACAGTCATTAAGCGTTAGGAGTAACGTTCACAGTCATTAAGCATTAGGAGTCACGTTCACAGTCATTAAGCGTTAGGAGTAACGTT
>NC_059202.1:19409343-19429343 GCF_020615455.1 Coregonus clupeaformis | reverse complement strand
GCTGGCTGTCTGGCTGGCTGGTTGGCTGGCTGGCTGGCTGGCTGGTTGGCTGGCTGGTGGGCTGGCTAGTTGGCTGGCTGGCTGGCTGGCTGGTTGGCTGGTTGGCTGGCTGGCTGGCTGGTTGGCTGGTGTATGTGACTGACACTATTAATACATTTCTCCATAGCACTGCTGCTGGTGCTGCCCACGTCAGGGCCCCGCTGGTGCTGCCCACGTCAGGGCCCCGCTGGTGCTGCCCACGTCAGGGCCCCGCTGGTGCTGCCCACGTCAGGGCCCCGCTGGTGCTGCCCACGTCTGGGCCCCGCTGGTGCTGCCCACGTCAGGGCCCCGCTGGTGCTGCCCACGTCAGGGCCCCGCTGGTGCTGCCCACGTCAGGGCCCCGCTGGTGCTGCCGACATTAGGGCCCTGCTGGTGCCTCCCCTCATCAGCCCAGCTGTCCTGCCAGTTGCTCCCTGGCATCCCATAAGTCAACGCTAGACATCAATCGGCTGTATCCGCTGTGCAACCAGGCTCAACCCTAATGTCTTCAGGAAGATGAACACATACATCTGAATTAAGGGACCAAGCGGTCTAAACTTACACTAACAGGCTGTAGTCACAGACTATTTACCATGGATGCGCCCCAAACGGCACCCTATTCCCAATACAGTGCACTCCTTCTGACCAGAGACCTACGCAGCATATAGGGAAAAAGGATCCTATTTGGGACATATCCACAGTCTCTATTGGCTGCTGATAAAATCACAGATGATTACAGGGGGCTTATTGCCGGACCAGATCCTCACTGTGTCCTCTGATCACTGTGTCCTCTGATCAATCACAGATGATTACGGGAGGCTTATTGCTGCACATTTTTACATTTTAGTCATTTAGCAGACGCTCTTATCCAGAGCGACTTACAGTTAGTGAGTGCATACATTTTCATACTGCCCCCCGTGGGAAACAAACCCACGACCCTGGCGTTGCAAGCGCCATGCTCTACCAACTGAGCTACACGGGGACTGCACCAGATCGTCACTGTGTCCTCTGATCACTGTGTCCTCTAATCAATCACAGATGATTACGGGAGGCTTATTTACTGCACCAGATCCTCACTGTGTCCTCTGATCAAGGCCTTGTGGAGATAATCAGCACATCGGAGAACGGAGAACGGAGCATGCCTTGGCCACGGATAGTGATAGAAGCACGGGTTGGAGATGGAGGAAAACAGAGACTGCCTGACGTAGCTGCCAACACGTAAACACATACATCTCTTATGAGGTAATGGAGGTTTGGTGACTGTGTCCTGATGCCTGAGCGTTAAGGTAATTAATGATGGAAGGGTTTCATGTTGATGGAAGGGTTTCATGTGTCGTTGTAAATATCAGGTTTAATCACAGCTAGAGGTCAGCTCTGTGATTGGCAGTTAGCTCGGAGAAGAAGAGAAGAGGGTACGGTCAAAGCTGGAAGTCCTCGTGTGTGTGTTGGATGAACTATTGTGGTCCTCTGTCGCTCAGCTGGTAGAGCACGGCGCTTGTAACGCCCAGGGTAGTGTGGGTTCGATCCCCGGGACCACCCATACGTAAAAATGTATGCACACATGACTGTAAGTCGCTTTGGATAAAAGCGTCTGCTAAAATGGCATATTATTATAACTACTAAACTTTGTACAGTCAGCAGATGTTTTCAACTAGTACAACAGGATGTTTGGTGTTTGACCTAGCTCAGAAAGGAGACAGAGTGTGAGGTGGTTGAGGCTGAAAAAGGAGACAGAGAGTGAGGCGTTTGAGGCGGTTGAGGCTGAAAGTCCTCTTGTGTGTCTACAGATGAAAGGAACTACTATCACAACAGGCTGTTTCTGCACTGGGTCCATTTAGAACGGAGACCAACACCCAGAGACTGGGATCCTACCACACGGAGACCAACACCCAGAGACTGGGATCCTACCACACGGAGACCAACACCCAGAGACTGGGATCCTACCACACGCAGACCAACACCCAGAGACTGGGATCCTACCACACGGAGACCAACACCCAGAGACTGGGATCCTACCACACGGAGACCAACACCCAGAGACTGGGATCCTACCACACGCACCAAGATAGTGCTGCTCTATGATAATAATGCTACTTTGACTCCAGTGTTGAAAGCAGGATAGAATTCATTACTGGTCCTCTGTAGCTCAGCTGGTAGAGCACGGTGCTTGTAACGCCCAGGGTAGTGTGGGTTCGATCCCCGGGACCACCCATATGTAAAAATGTATGCGCACATGACTGTAAGTCGCTTTGGATAAAAGCGTCTGCTAAATGGGATATTATTATTGCTATTGGCAGCACCAACCTCTCTGTTTTACACACACACTCCTACTGAACCAATACCCCATGATAACACCGTCATACCAATACCCCATGATGACACCGTCATACCAATACCCCATGATAACACCGTCATACCAATACCCCATGATGACACCGTCATACCAATACCCCATGATAACACCGTCATACCAATACCCCATGATAACACCGTCATACCAATACACCATGATGACACCGTCATACCAATACTCCATGATGACACCGTCATACCAATACCCCCATCATACCAATACCCCCATGATAACACCGTCATACCAATACCCCCATGATAACACCGTCATACCAATACCCCATGATGACACCGTCATACCAATACCCCATGATAACACCGTCATACCAATACCCCATGATAACACCGTCATACCAATACACCATGATGACACCATCATACCAATACCCCATGATGACACCGTCATACCAATACCCCATGATGACACCGTCATACCAATACCCCATGATAACACCGTCATACCAATACACCATGATGACACCATCATACCAATACCCCATGATGACACCGTCATACCAATACCCCCGTCATACCAATACCCCATGATGACACCATCATACCAATACACCATGATAACACCGTCATACCAATACCCCATGATGACACCGTCATACCAATACCCCATGATAACACCGTCATACCAATACACCCATGATGACACTCAAACTGTCATGCGTGCAGAACACAGCCACCCAGCAGTTGGCTGGGTGATATGACATCATCCTCCTGGAAGTTGGTTCCACCTAACACCACAAACACCCTGTCCCCCGTTACACCCCCCTCCCCTCCCTCCCCATAACACCCCACTCCCATCCCTTCCCCATTACACCCCCCTCCCCTCCCTCCCTTCCCAATTACACCCCCCTCCCTCCCTCCCTCCCTCCCTCCCTCCCTCCCTCCCCCCATACACACCCCCCCTCTTCTCCCCTCCCTCCCAATTACACCCCCCCCCCTCCCTCCCTCCCTCCCTCCCTCCCCATTACACCCCCCCCTCCCCTCCCTCCCCATGTCCATCCATCCTTCCATCCATTCTTTCATCATCATCATCTTCATCACATACCTTCAGAAAGGCCTCTGGAATATCTCCTTGAATCCAATCATTCAACCCCTGTGTTAGGTTCCATTGTGCTGGGTGTGAGCCCATGGATGGAGGATAGTCTCTGCCTAAAGACGTCACTATATGCTACACATGCTGTACATTCCCTTAATAGGTTCAGGGCTAGACCAATCACACTGGTCACTCTTGTTGCCTGGTTACCAGCATCCTGCGTTGCTAAACACCGGTCCACAACTTTAACATCATGGACTATATTTCTGAGAGTTAGAATACGGAAGGCTTGTGTTACCTCACAGAGTGCTGAAGCAGGCCTCTGGAACACCTGCTGTGGCAGGGTGACATATCACCGCCCTCTTGCCCCTCTCAGGGGGGACGGCACTCCTTTACTCAGTGTGACCACGCTCGTTTGTCATTGGTTGAGAGGGATAGTTAGATGCTGCCTATAATTAACATACCGTATAGGCTTATTATAATGTCATCAGGTATTACAGCAGTTAGAGGGAGTGAGAAGTGCGATTGCAAAGGCCAAGAGACAGATCCCTGACACCAATAGATGTGGGCCCTGGTCTAAAGTAGTGCACTTCATAGGCAATAGGGTGTAATTTGGGACTCATCCAAAGGGTGTTGTGCTGCTGTGCAGTGAACAACCCACAATGCACTTTTTAAAGGGCATTTCCCAGACCTTTGCAGACATTGCATTCATTTGTTAAAGGCTACGGATGTCGGCTCAAGCGTTAATTATTTTTTAAAGGTCACCTCCACATTGCCTAAACAAGGAAATAAGGTAACATTTGGGACACAGCTTCTGACTGACTACGCCACAGCTCAATAACGGGGTCTGAGTCACCTGGCTGGCAGCTGTGTCTTTGATTGACACCTGGCCCAATGACACAAAGTTCAGCTAGATTAAAAGGTGCATTGACCCCATGGTGACCTGTCACTGTGCCAATAGGGTTTCACACTCCTCTCACCAATGCTGGATGTTTGTTATATACAGTGAGGGGAAAAAAAGTATTTGATCCCCTGCTGATTTTGTACGTTTGCCCACTGACAAAGACATGATCAGTCTATCATTTTAATGGTAGGTTTATTTGAACAGTGAGAGACAGAATAACAACAAAACAATCCAGAAAAAACGCACGTCAAACATTATATAAATTGATTTGCATTTTAATGAGGGAAATAAGTATATGACCCCCTCTCAATCAGAAAGATTTCTGGCTCCCAGGTGTCTTTTATACAGGTAACGAGCTGAGATTAGGAGCACACTCTTAAAAGGAGTGCTCCTAATCTCAGTTTGTTACCTGTACAAAAGACACCTGTCCACAGAAGCAATCAATCAATCAGATTCCAAACTCTCCACCATGGCCAAGACCAAAGAGCTCTCCAAGGATGTCAGGGACAAGATTGCAGACCTACACAAGGCTGGAATGGGCTACAAGACCATCGCCAAGCAGCTTGGTGAGAAGGTAACAACAGTTGGTGCGATTATTCGCAAATGGAAGAAACACAAAAAAGAACTGTCAATCTCTCTTGGCCTGGGGCTCCATGCAAGATCTCACCTCGTGGAGTTGCAATGATCATGAGATCGGTGAGGAATCAGCCCAGAACTACACGGGAGGATCTTGTCAATGATCTCAAGGCAGCTGGGACCATAGTCACCAAGAAAACATAGTCACCAAGAAAAGAATTGGTAACACACTACGCCGTGAAGGACTGAAATCCTGCAGCGCCTGCAAGGTCCCCCTGCTCAAGAAAGCACATATACAGGGCCGTCTGAAGTTTGCCAATGTCACGCCCTGACTCAGGGGACGCTTAAATGTTGAGTCAGGGTGTGTATATTCTTTGTTGTGTGTTTTCTATGTTTGTTATCTAGTATGTATAGTTCTATGTTGGCCGGTGTGGTTCCCAATCAGAGGCTGCTGTCGCTCGTTGTCTCTGATTGGGGACCATACTTAGGCAGCCTTTTGGCACTGTCTAGTTGTGGGATCTTGTTCCGTGTAAGGTTAGTTGTGTGTCTACCTTAGGACTTCACGTTTCGTTTGCTTTGTTGTTTTGTAGTGTGTTTAACAGTTAAAATAAACATGTACGCATATCACGCTGCGCCTTGGTCTGACCCGTCATTCAACGAATGTGACAGCCAATGAACATCTGAATGATTCAGAGGAGAACTGGGTGAAAGTGTTGTGGTCAGATGAGACCAAAATCGAGCTCTTTGGCATCAACTCAACTCGCCGTGTTTGGAGGAGGAGGAATGCTGCTTATGACCCCAAGAACACCATCCCCACCGTCAAACATGGAGGTGGAAACATTATGCTTTGGGGGTGTTTTTCTGCTAAGGGGACAGGACAACTTCACCGCATCAAAGGGACGATGGACGGGGCCATGTACCGTCAAATCTTGGGTGAGAACCTCCTTCCCTCAGCCAGGGCGTTGAAAATGGGTTGTGGGTGGGTATTCCAGCATGATAATGACCCAAAACACACGGCCAAGGCAACAAAGGAGTGGCTCAAGAAGAAGCACATTTAAGGTCCTGGAGTGGCTTAGCCAGTCTCCAGACCTTAATCCCATAGAAAATCTGTGGAGGGAGCTGAAGGTTCGAGTTGCCAAACGTCAGCCTCGAAACCTTAATGACTTGGAGAAGATCTGCAAAGAGGAGTGGGACAAAATCCCTCCTGAGATGTGTGCAAACCTGGTGGCCAACTACAAGAAACGTCTGACATCTGTGATTGCCAACAAGGGTTTTGCCACCAAGTACTAAGTAATGTTTTGCAGAGGGTCAAATACTTATTTCCCTCATTAAAATGCAAATCAATTTATAACATTTTTTACATGCGTTTTTCTGGATTTTGTTGTTGTTATTCTGTCTCTCACTGTTCAAATAAACCTACCATTAAAATTATAGACTGATCATGTCTTTGTCAGTGGGCAAACGTACAAAATCAGCAGGGGATCAAATACTTTTTTCCCTCACTGTATGTTTCATTTGTCACTGTGTTTTTTTTATTCAAGGATGAGTTTCATTTTCATTCTTCAGTTGGACCAGAAGCACATGACGTTCTGAGAAACATACAGTACCAGACAAAAGTTTGGACACACCTACTCATTCAAGGGTTTTTCTTTATTTTTACAATTTTCTACATTGTAGAATAATAGCGAATGACACATATGGAATCATGTAGTAACCAGAAAAGTGTTAAAAATATATTTTCAAATAGCCACCCTTTGCCTTGATGACAGCTTTGCACACTCTTGGCATTCTCTCAACCAGCTTCATGAGGTAGTCACCTGGAATGACATTTCAATTAACAGGTGTGCCTTCTTAAAAGTTAATTTGTGGAATTTCTTTCCTTCTTAATGCGGTTGAGCCAATCAGTTGTGTTGTGACAAGGTAGGGGTGGTATACAGAAGATAGTCCTATTTGGTAAAAGACCAAGTCCATATTATGGCAAGAACAGCTCAAATAAGCAAAAGGGAAACAACAGTCCATCATTACTTTAAGAAATGAAGGTCAGTCAATACGGAACATTTCAAGAACTTTGAACGTTTCTTCAAGTGCTATGATGAAACTGGCTTTCATGAGGACCGCCACAGGAATGGAAGACCCAGAGTTACCTCTGCTGCAGAGGATAAGTTCATTAGAGTTCCCAGCCTCAGAAATTGCAGCCCAAATAAATGCTTCACAGAGTTCAAGTAACAGATACAGCACAACATCAACTGTTCAGACGATACTGTGTGAATCAGGCCTTCATGGTCTAATTGCTGTAAAGAAACCACTACTAAAGGACACCAATAAGAAGAAGAGACTTGCTTGGGCCAAGAAACATGAGCAATGGATATTAGACCGGTGGAAATGTGTCCTTTGGTCTGGTCTCCAAATTTGAGATTTTTGGTTCCAATCGCTGTGTCTTTGTGAGACGTGGTGTGGGTGAATGGATGATCTCCGCATGTGTATTTCCCACCGTAAAGCATGGAGGAGGAGGTGTTATGGTGTGGGGGTGCTTTGCTGGTGACACTGTCTGTGATTTATTTAGAATTCAAGGCACACTTAACCAGCATTGCTACCACAGCATTCTGCAGTGATACGCCATCCCATCTGGTTTGGGCTTAGTGGGACTATCATTTGTTTTTCAACAGGACAATGACCCAACACACCTCCAGGCTGTGTAAGGGCTATTTTACCAAGAAGGAGAGTGATGGAGTGCTGCATCAGATGACCTGGCCTCCACAATCCCCCGACCTCAACCCAGTTGAGATAGTTTGGGATGAGTAAGACTGCAGAGTGAAGGAAAAGCAGCCAACAAGTGCTCAGCATATGTGGAACTCCTTCAAGACTGTTGGAAAAGCATTCCAGGTGAAGCTGGTTGAGAGAATGCCAAGAGTGTGCAATGCTGTCATCAAGGCAAAGGGTGGCTACTTTGAAGAATCTCAAATATAAAATATATTTTGATTTGTTTAACACTTTTCTGGTTACTACATGATTCCATATGTGTTAAATGTAGAAAATAGTAAAAATAAAGAAAAACCTTTGAAATAGTAGGTCTTTCCAAACCTTTGACTGGCACTGTAAGTTTCTTAGAGCTTGGTGGGGGTGTGGATGTCCTGTAGTTATTTTGCATACAACCTTTCCATAACGTTCTGGGAATGGAGCAGGAGAGTTGATTGGCTTTGGAACATTCTCAGCACATTTAAGGAACTTGACAAAAAAATAACATTATTTTCTTGGCATTTCATTAACAGTACATTTCCTAAAAGTTCAAACATTTAATCACATTATTGGTAATGTTCTAGGAACATGGTTCTGAAATAGTACAGAGAATTCTTCTGTGGGAATTTCATCAACTTTATCATAACATTTCCTAAAGGTTTCCTCGTGGTTCTATTTAAAGTCATGTTCTCAAATTATTCCGACAACTTTAAGAAAACTTTTCATAAAAACCACAAGAAAACTTTAGTAAAGTTCAGAGAACGTTATAAGAATGTTATTAAAAACATACATTCCGTTCTCAGCATCAACAAAACTCTCTCTTCTATCTTGTTAAGCGTGTTCAGGTGTGTTGGCCGCACCCACTAATTGGCCACACCAGATCTTAATGAGTGCTTGCTTCCTTTGAAATGGGGTCTGTTTGAATAGACTAAAATGTATAGCTTTGTATGAGTAAAAAAATATGGTATTCTAGATCCATCCTTGTGGTCCAGTGGACTAATTCCATGGATATAGAACAGAAGGTTATGGGTATGAATCTCACTGGTGCTGTCACAATAAATAAATAAATGTGTGATCAAAATGTATTTGTCATACGGAATACAACAGGTGTAGACCTTACAACCCCTTAACTGAACATGCAGTTTTAAGAAAATAGAGTTAAGAGAATATAAAGTAAAGAACAATGAAGAGGCTATATACAGGGGGTTATTTGTACATGTAGGTAGGGGTAAAGAGACTATGCATTGATAATTAGCAGCAGTGTAAAAACAAAAAAACAAAGGGAGGGGGGGGTCAATGTAAATTGTCCGGGCGGCCATTTGATTGATTGTTCAGCAGTCTTATGGCTTGGGGGTAGAAGCTGTTAAGGGGCTTAATGGTCCTAGACTTGGCGCTCCGGTACCGCTTGCCGTGCGGTAGCAGAGAGAACAGTATGACTTGGGTGACTGGAGTCTTTGACAATTTTTGGGGCCTTCCTCTGACACCGTCTAGGATAGAGGTCCTGGATGGCAGGAAGCTTGGCCCCAGTGATGTACTGTGCCATACACACTACCCTCTGTAGTGCCTTACGGTCGGATGCCGAGCAGTTGCCATACCAGGCGGTGATGCAACCGGTCTCGATGGTGCAGATGTAGAGCTTTTTGAGGATCTGGGGACCCATGCCAAATCTTTTCAGTCTCTTGAGGGGAAATAGGCGTTGTTGTGCCCTCTTCCCGACTGTCTTGGTGTGTGTGGACCATGATAGTTAATTGGTGATGTGGACACCAAGAAACTTGAAGCTCTCGACCCACTCCACTACAGCTTCGTCGATATAAATGGGGGCGTGTTCGGCCCTCCTTTTCCTTCTCCTTTGTCTTGATCACGTTGAGGGAGAGGTTGTTTTTCCTGACACCACACCTCCAGGTCTCTGACCTCCTCCCTATAGGCTGTCTCATCGTTGTCGGTGATCAGGCCTACCACCGTTGTGTCATCGGCAAACTTAATGATGGTGTTGGAGTCATGCCTGGCCATGCAGTCATGGGTTAACAGGGATTACAGAAGGGGACTAAGCACGCACCCCTGAGGGGCCCCCGTGTTGAGGATCAGCGTGGCAGATGTGTTGTTGCCTACCCTTACCACATGGGGACGGCCCGTCAGGAAGTCCAGGATCCAGTTGCAGAGGGAGGTGTTCAGTCCCAGGGTCCTGAGCTTATTGATGAGCTTGGAAGGGACTATGGTGTTGAACGCTGAGCTGTAGTCAATGAACAGCATTCTCACATAGGTGTTCCTTTTGTCCAGGTGGGAAAGGGCAGTGTGGAGTGCAATTGAGATTGCGTCATCTGTGGATCTGTTGGGGCGGTATGCGAATTGGAGTGGGTCTATTGTTTCCAGGATGATGGTGTTGATGTGAGCCATGACCAGCCTTTCAAAGCACTTCATGGTTACCGACGGTAGTAATTTAGGCAGGTTACCTTCCCGTTCTTGGGCTATGGTCATCTGCTGGAAACATGTAGAAAAGATTGAGTCAGGGATAAGTTGAAAATGTCAGTGAAGACACTAGTCGGCTCGGGGATTAGAACCAGCGACCTTTCGGTTACTGGCACAACGCTCTTAACCACTAAGCTACCTGTTGCTCTATACCAGGTGGTGTCAGAGGAAGGCACTAAAAATTGTCAAAGACTCCAGCCACCCTAGTTATAGACTGTTCTCTCTGCTACCGCACGGCAAGCGGTACCGGAGCGCCACATCTAGGTCCAAAGGCTTCTTAACAGCTTCTACGCTCAGGCCATAACACTGCTGAACAGCTAATCAAATAGCTACCCAGACTATTTGCATTGTCTCCCCCCCCCCCACACACACCTTTTTTACGCTGCTGCTACTCTCTGTTTATTATCTATTATCTATGCATAGTCACTTTACCCCTACCTACATGTACAGTGGCTTGTGAAAGTATTCACCCCCCTTGGCATTTTTCAAATTTTTCCTATTTTGAACCTGGAATTAAAATGGATTTTTGGGGGGTTTGTATCATTTGATTTACACAACATGCCTACCACTTTGAAGATGCAAAATATTTTTTCTTGTGAAACAAACAAGAAATAAGCCAAAAACACTGAAAACTTAAGCGTGCATAACTATTCACCCCCCCAATGTCAATACTTTGTAGAGACACTTTTTGCAGCAATTACAGCTGCAAGTCTCTTGGGTTATGTCTCTATAAGCTTGGCACATCTAGCCACTGGGATTTTTGCCCATTCTTCAAGGCAAAACTTCAAGTTGGATGGGTTCTGCTGGTGTACAGCAATCTTTACGTCATACCACAGATTCTCAATTGGATTGAGGTCTGGGCTTTGACTAGGCCATTCCAATATATTTAAATGTTTCCCCATAAACCACTTGAGTGTTGCTTTAGCAGTATGCTTAGGGTCATTGTCCTGCTGGAAGGTGAACCTCCGTCCCAGTCTCAAATCTCTGGAAGACTGAAACAGATTTCCCTCAAGAATTTCCCTGTATTTAGCGCCATCCATCATTCCTTCAATTCTGACCAGTTTCCCAGTCCCTGCCGATGAAAAACATCCCCACAGTGTCACGGTTTCGGCCGAGGCTGCTCCTCCTCCTGGTTCGGGCAGGCATCGGCGGTCGTCGTCCCCGGAGTACTAGCTGCCACCGATCTATGTTTCATGTTCGTTTGGTTTGGTCTTGATGTTGTACACCTGTGTCTAGTTAGTCCTCATTAGTTTTCTATTTAAGTCTCGTTGGGTGTGTCTGTGTTTGTGTGTGATTGTTCCTGTCGTATGTTTGCTTGTCGATTTCCTTATTCGCTCGGTTGAGCTTTACTCCACTGTGTTGGAGCGTTTTACGCACCTGTGTAGTGCGCCTTTTGTTTGTCGCCTACGTGCGTAGTTTCGCCTTCAGGCAAGTTTGTTCTGTTTTCCTTGTTGGATATTCCACTAAAGTCTTTTGGACTATACTTCGGTGTCCTGCGCTTGATTCCACCACTACACCCACCTACAGCATTTATGACACACAGCATGATGCTGCCAACACCATCCTTCACTGTGAGGATGGTGTTCTCTGGGTGATGAGAGGTGTTGGGTTTGCGCCAGATATAGCGTTTTCCTTGATGGCCAAAAAGCTCAATTTTAGTCTCATCTGACCAGAGTATCTTCTTCCATATGTTTGGGGAGTCGCCCACATGCCTTTTGGCGAACACCAAACATGTTTGCTTATTTTTTTCTTTAAGCAATGGCTTTTTTCTGGCCACTCTTCCGTAAGCCCAGCTCTGTGGAGTGTACGGCTTAAAGTGGTCCTATGGACAGATACTCCAATCTCCGCTGTGGAGCTTTGCAGCTCCTTCAGGGTTATTTTCGGTCTCTTTGTTGCCTCTCTGATTAATGCACTCCTTGCCTGGTCTGTGAGTTTTGGTGGGCGGCCCTCTCTTGGCAGGTTTGTTGTGGTGCCATATTCTTTCCATTTTTTAATAATGGATTTAATGATGCTCCGTGGGATGTTCAAACTTCTGATATTTTTATATAACCCAACCCTGATCTGTACTTCTCCACAACTTTGTCCCTGACCTGTTTGGAGAGCTCCTTGGTCTTCATGGTGCCGCTTGCTTGGTGGTGCCCCTTGCTTAGTGGTGTTGTAGACTCTGGGGCCTTTCAGAACAGGTGTATATATACTGAGATCATGTGACAGATCATGTGACACTTAGATTGCACACAGCTGGACTTTATTTAACTTCTTAAGGTAATTGGTTGCACCAGATCTTATTTAGGGGCTTCATTGTAAAGGGGGTGAATACATATGCACGCACCACTTTTCCGTTATTTTTTTTTTTTTAGAATTTCTTTGAAACAAGTAATTTTTATCATTTCTCTTCACCAATTTGGACTATTTTGTGTATGTCCATTACATGAAATGCAAATAAAAATCAATTTAAATTACAGGTTGTAATGCAACAAAATAGGTAAAACGCCAAGGGGGATGAATACTTTGGCAAGGCACTGTACATATTACCTCAATTACCTGGACTAACCGGTGCCCCCGCACATTGACTCTGTACCGGTACCCCCTGTATATAGCCTCCCTACTGTTATTTCACATTGACTCTGTACCGGTACCCCCTGTATATAGCCTCCCTACTGTTATTACACATTGACTCTGTACCGGTACCCCCTGTATATAGCCTGCCTACTGTTATTTCACATTGACTCTGTACCGGTACCCCCTGTATATAGCCTCCCTACTGTTAGTTTATTTTACTGCTGCTCTTTAATTTTAACTTATCTATATTTTTCTTAATTCTTATTTTTCTTAAAACTGCATTGTTGGTTAAGGGCTTGTAAGTAAGCATTTCACTGTAAGGAGCATTTGACAAATACAATTTGATTTGATTTGATTTGAGATCAGCACTCTTACTCTGATACACTCCATAGTATGAGCCCTGATTGGTGTTGTCACTGTGCCAATATGTGTTTGTGATGTTACTGGCTAAGCTTGATTGACACGTTTCATTTGTCTCTGTGGTTTCTTTATAGGAGGATACGTTAAATTTTCATTCTTCAGTTGGACCACAACAGTCAGAGCCAAGGGTTTGATGATGGTGTTTCACATGGGGCTCCCGAGTGGCGCAGCGGACTAAGACACTTCATCTGAGTGCTTGAGGTGTCACTACAGATCCCCTGGTTCGATTCCAGGCTGTATCACAACCGGCTGTGATTGGGAGTCCCATTGGGCGGGGCACAAACAGACAGCTCGGTACATTCAGCTTGTCAACACCTCTTACGAAAACAAGTAGTGAAGAAGTCAATATCTCTTCCACTTTGAACCATAAGAGATTTACATGCATGTCATTAATGTTAGCTCTCCGTGTATTTTTAAGGGCCAGCCGTGCTGCCCTGTTCTGAGCCAACTGCAATTTTCCCAAGTCCCTCTTTGTGGCACCTGAACACACTATTGAACAGTAGTCTAGGTGCGACAAAACTAGGGCCTGTAGGACCTGCCTCGTTGATAGTGTTGTTAAGACAGACTTCTCCCAATCTTAGCTACTGTTGTATCAATATGTTTTGACCATGGACAGTTTACAATCCAGGGTTACTCCAAGCAGTTCAGTCACCTCAACTTGCTTGATTTCCACATTATTCATTACGAGATGCAGTTGAGGTTTAGGGTTTAGTGAATGATTTGTCCCAAATACAATGCTTTTAGTTTTGGAAATATTTAGGACGAACTTATTCTACCCATTCCGAAACTAACTGCAGCTTTTTGTTGCAGTTATTTCAGTTGCTGTTGTAGCTGACGTGTATAGTGTTGAGTCATCCACATACATAGACACACTGGCTTTACTCAAAGCCAGTGGCATGTCATCAGTAAAGATGGAAGAAAAAGTAAGGGGCCTAGACAGCTGCCCTGGGGAATTCCTGATTCTACCTGGATTTTGTTGGAGAGGCTTCCATTAAAGAACACCCTCTGTGTTCTGTTAGACAGGTAACTCTTTATCCACATTATAGCAGGGGGTGTAAAGCCATAACACATACGTTTTTCCAGCAGCAGACTATGATCAATAATGTCAAAAGCTGAGTCTAATATGACAGATATAATCACTATGGTGTTTCATATGACAGATAGAATCACTATGGTGTTTCATATGACAGATAGAATCACTATGGTGTTTCATATGACAGATAGAATCACTATGGTGTTTCATATGACAGATAGAATCACTATGGTGTTTCATATGACAGATATAATCACAATGGTGTTTCATATGACAGATAGAATCACTATGGTGTTTCATATGACAGATAGAATCACTATGGTGTTTCATATGACAGATAGAATCACTATGGTGTTTCATATGACAGATATAATCTTGGTGAAAGATCAGAGGAATGGAAAACATGCCTTGTTGGCATAAACGTTAAGGAGAATCACCTTTTTCTCACTCAATTCTGAAAAGGAAAACACTATGCCTGTGCTAATATCAATGAATAATGTGAAAAACATAATTGTTCGCCAGCAACTATCGATTGTGATTCACCTTCTTAAATAAACGTGATGTGGGTGAAAGGTTACAGTTACAACAACAACAATCCTCCTCAGGGTGTTTCTCGTGGCTTTGTTATGTACCTCAGAACAGGATTCAAATAGTTGAACCAGGAGAAGGAAAATAACAGGACTGAAAAACAAATCTGTTCCCCGTGCGGAGTGGAGGGGGAGATAGAGGGAGGTGGAAGCATAGTAGAGTGGAGGAGCAGGCAGAGTTAGGAGGAGGAGTGGAGGATGAGGAGGATGAGGAGGATGAGGAGGATGAGGAGGAGTGAGGAGGAGGAGGAGTGAGGTGGAGGAGGATGAGGAGGAGTGGAGGTAGAGGAGGATGAGGAGGATGAGGAGGAGTGGAGGTGGAGGAGGATGAGGAGGAGTGAGGAGGAGGAGGATGAGGAGGATGAGGAGGAGTGAGGAGGAGGAGTGGAGGAGGATGAGGAGGAGTGAGGAGGATGAGGAGGAGTGAGGAGGAGGAGGAGTGAGGATGAGAATGAGGAGGAGGAGTGAGGAGGAGTGAGGAGGAGTGAGGATGAGGAGGATGAGGAGGAGTGAGGAGGAGTGAAGAGGAGTGAGGAGGAGTGAGGATGAGAATGAGGAGGAGGAGTGAGGAGGAGTGAGGAGGAGTGAGGATGAGGAGGATGAGGAGGAGTGGAGGAGTGAGGAGGAGTGAGGAGGATGAGAAGGAGTGAGGAGGAGTGAGGTGGAGGAGGATGAGGAGGAGTGAGGAGGAGGAGGATGAGGAGGAGTGAGGAGGAGGAGGATGAGGAGGAGTGAGGAGGAGTGAGGCGGAGTGGAGGAGTGAGGAGGAGTGGAGGTGGAGTGAGGAGTGAGGAGGAGTGAGGAGGAGTGAGGCGGTTGCAGGACAGGTTTGTTCAGCCCTGAGGGGCCGTGGAGCCTCCCAGGCTGAGGTAGATATGGTAGGCTCCTCCCCAGCTAACAACAAACGTTCCCACAACTTTAGAGAACGTTCCCTTAAGAGTCTCGTTAGCTAATTAACTAACGTTTTCATAGGAATGTTCCAATGATGTGCAAGGACTGCTTCCAATAGAACATTCCCTTAATGTCAAATAGAACTTACCCTGAACGTGGTTACCATGTTCTCAGAATCTAAGATATTAGTGTTCTGGACATGTTTCATGGGACCATTACAAGAACATTAATGTGTCCAGTTTTCTGTGGGTTAGGAAAATATTCCATCAACGTCCTTCCAAACATACACAGAGCATGGTTACGATGTTCTCAGAATATACGATTTAATGTTCTAGACACGTTTAATGGGAATGTTGCGGGAACATTTCTGTGTATCAGTTGTCAGGATGAAGTCTGATGGTCCCAAAGAAACGCTCTCCCCCCAAAAAAGTTTCATTACACATCATGCCTTGTTACTGTTGCCGAGCCAATCAACGCCCTGATTGGTGAACCACTGATCCATTCATAGCTCTTTGTCTGTTGGCAAGTTTAGGGAGACTCAA
Source organism: Coregonus clupeaformis (assembly GCF_020615455.1). Lineage (NCBI taxonomy): Eukaryota > Metazoa > Chordata > Actinopteri > Salmoniformes > Salmonidae > Coregonus > Coregonus clupeaformis. The sequence continues at coordinate 19,413,211 of NC_059202.1, read as the reverse complement.
CATGTTTCATGGGAACATTTCTGTATATCAGTTAGGGATACTAAACATGTTTCATGGGAACGTTGCGGGAACATTTCTGTATATACATTTAAATTTACGTCATTTAGCAGACGCTCCAGAGCAACTTACAGTTAGTGAATACCTATTTTTTTATATATATACTGGCCACCCTTGGGAATCAAACCCACAACCCTGGCGTTGCAAACGCCATGCACTATCAACTGAGCTACATCCCTGCCGGCCATTCCCTCCCCTACCCTGGACGACGCTGGGCCAATTGTGCGCCGCCCATGAGTCTCCCGGTCGCGGCCGGCTGCGACAGAGCCTGGATTTGAACCAGGATCTCTAGTGGCACAGCTAGCACTGCGATGCAGTGCCTTAGACCACTGCGCCACTCATCAGTTAGGGATACTCAACATGTTTCATGGGAATGTTGCGGGAACATTTCTGTATATCAGTTAGGGATACTCAACATGTTTCATGGGAACGTTGTGGGAACATTTCTGTATATCAGTTAGGGACACTCAACATGTTTCATGGGAACGTTGTGGGAACATTTCTGTATATCAGTTAGGGATACTCACACACAGTGATTTTGGTTTTCAACTTACATATTTGACAAAGATGATTACATTGTGCTAATTTATACAGTCATTATTATTCAACATGTCCTCAACTGGGATTTGAACTCACCTCTTGGTTCACGGTACTCCGATCTCTCCGCTATGCCACCATGTCCGTGTCAGGTATAGGTTAATCGGACTATTCTCATAATTGATTTGATTTACTTATTTCAGAAATGTAAGAGCTTTCTGTATAGTTTCCTAATGTTGGTGGGACATGTTAACCTGTTTTAATGATACTCCTGAATCACTATGATCAATAAAATACTTTTACAGAGCTTAAATTTACTTCAAGGTGCATTCACCCTGTTGCTTACACCTATCAAGTTGTTTCATCTAAGTAAGCATCCCATCTGAAATTAGCCCACCCAACTACCTCATCCCTATATTGTTATTTATTTTGCTCTTTTGCACCCCAGTATCTCTATTTGCACATCATCTCTTGCACATCTAGCATTCCAGTGTTAATACTAATTGTAATTATTTTGCACTATAGCCTATTTATTGCCTTACCTCCATAACTTGCTACATTTGCACACACTGTATATATATTTTCTGTTGTATTTTTTGACTTTATGTTTGTTTTACCCCATATGTAACTCTGTGTTGTTGTTTTTATCGCACTGCTTTGCTTTATCTTGGCCAGGTCGCAGTTGTAAATGAGAACTTGTTCTCAACTGGCTTACCTGGTTAAATAAAGGTGAAATAAAAATAAAAAATAAAATAAAAAAGTGCCCGAGAACTGGACGAACAATTTTTATTTTATGAGTCGGACGAGAGGGATTTGCTCCAGACACCCGACAGGGCCCTCATTCCCGTCATTCGCAGTAGAAAGAAAAGGTGATATCACAGAAGGAAATCGGGGTGCCTGGTAAGGAGCCAGCGACGAGTGGCTAATCTGCCTTTGCCATCGATACTATTGGCCAACTTACAATCGCTTGATAATAAAGTGGATGAACTACAGGCACGTATATCCTACCAACGGGACATTAAACACTGTAATATCTTATGTTTCACAGTGTCGTGGCTGAACAAAGACATGAATAACATACAGCAGGTGGGTTATACACTGTACCGGCAGGATAGAACAGCTGCCTCCGGTAAGACAAGGGGTGGCGGTCTATGTATATTTGTAAACAACAGCTGGTGCACGATATCTAAGGAAGTCTCAAGGTTTTGCTCGCCTGAGGTAGAGTACCTTATGATAAGCTGTAGACCACACTATTTACCAAGAGAGTTTTCATCTATATTTTTCATAGCTGTCTATTTACCACCACAAACCGATGCTGGCATTAAGATTGCACTCAATGAGCTGTATAAGGCCATAACTAAACAGGAAAACGCACATCCAGAGGCAGCGCTCCTAGTGGCCGGGGACTTTAATGCAGGGAAACTTAAATCCGTTCTACCTCATTTCTACCAGCATGTTAAATGTGCAACCAGAGGAAAAATAACTCTAGACCACCTTTACTCCACACACAGAGACGCATACAAAGCTCTCCCTCGCCCTCCATTTGGAAAATCTGACCATAATTCTATCCTCCTGATTCCTGCTTAAAAGCAAAAACTAAAGCAGGAAGCACCAGTGACTCGGTCAATAAAAAAGTGGTCAGATGAAGCAGATGCTAAGCTACAGAACTGTTTTGCTAGCACAAACTGGAACATGTTCCGGGATTCTTCCGATGGCATTGAGGAGTACACCACATCAGTCACTGGCTTCATCAATAAGTGCATCGATGACGTCGTCCCCACAGTGACTGTACGTACATACCCCAACCAGAAGCCATGGATTACAGACAACATCCGCACTGAGCTAAAGGGTAGAGCTGCCGCTTTCAAGGAGCGGGACTCTAACCCGGAAGCTTATAAGAAATCCTGCTATGCCCTCCGACGAACCATCAAACAGGCAAAGCGTCAATACAGGACTAAGATCGAATCGTACTACACCGGCTCCGACGCTCGTCGGATGTGGCAGGGCATGAAAACTATTACAGACTACAAAGGGAAGCACAGCCATGAGCTGCCCAGTGACACAAGCCCACCAGACGAGCTAAATTACTTCTATGCTCGCTTCGAGGCAAGCAACACTGAGAGCATCAGCTGTTCCGGATGACTGTGTGATCACACTGTCCGTAGCCGATGTGAGTAAGACCTTTAAACAGGTCAACATTCACAAAGCCATGAAGTGCTTTGAAAGGCTGGTCATGGCTCACATCAACACCATTATCCCAGAAACCCTTGACCCACTCCAATTCGCATACCGCCCCAACAGATCCACAGATGATGCAATCTCTATTGCGCTCCACACTGCCCTTTCACACCTGGACAAGAGGAACACCTATGTGAGAATGCTATTCATTGACTATAGCTCAGCGTTCAACACCATAGTGCCCTCAAAGCTCATCACTAAGCTAAGGACCCTGGGACTAAACACCTCCCTCTGCAACTGGATCCTGGACTTCTTGACGGGCCGCCCCCAGATGGTAAGGGTCGGTAACAACACATCCGCCACGGTAATCTTCAACACGGGGAACCCTCAGGGGTGTGTGCTCAGTCCCCTCCTGTACTCCCTGTTCACTCATGACTGCATGGCCAGGCACGACTCCAACACCATCATTAAGTTTGCAGATGACACAACAGTGGTAGGCCTGATCACCGACAACGATGAGACAGCCTATAGGGAGGTGGTCAGAGACCTGTCAGTGTGGTGCCAGGACAACAACCTCTCCCTCAACGTGATCAAGACAAAGGAGCTGATTGTGGACTACAGGAAAAAGAAATGCCATTCTCATCGACGGGGCTGTAGTGGAGCAGGTTGAGAGCTTCAAGTTCCTTGGTGTCCACATCACCAACAAACTAACATGGTCCAAGCACACCAAGACAGTCGTGAAGAGGGCACGACAAAAACTATTCCCCCTAAGGAGACTGAAAAGATTTGGCATGGGTCCTCAGATCCTCAAAAGGTTCTACAGCTGCACCATCAAGAGCATCCTGACTGGTTGCATCACTGCCTGGTATGGCAACTGCTCGGCCTCCGACCGCAAGGCACTACAGAGGGTCACTGGGGCCAAGCTTCCTGCCATCCAGGACCTCTATACCAGGCGGTGTCAGAGGAAGGCCCTAAAAATTGTCAAAGACTCTGTAAGGAGCATTTGACAAATACGATTTGATTTGATTTGACTTGGTTAGGGCACCACTGGGCTATACAGAAGGAATAAATACAGATCATTTATGAGGTAGTGGAA